>NW_020170438.1:437371-450638 GCF_000524195.1 Echinococcus granulosus
AAACGAATATTTCTGGGTATATTTTGTGGATATTAGGGGATGTCAGGAAAGTTGACGAATGTGCGGACTGAGTACACAGAACTCCAACGAGTAGGGAAATGAGCCTGTGGACAGGAGGGAAGTAGATTATGGAAGAATCCTCATTTTCAGCATTACTTGAGTGAATTGGCCTTCACGTTGGCAGCTTTGAAATTTAATGCCATCCACCTGAAAACAAACAGAGGAGACAGTCGCAGAAGCCAAGTACAAAATAACAGCGGTTCCCGTAATAGCCTCTATGGGAAATGATGGAACCGCAAATGCAATGCTGCCCACGTGATGGTAGAACAGGAAAGGCTACCGTAGCCGATTTTGCACGATTTTGTCAGTTAGTTGCAGATAAGTCAAATCCAAATCTTTCTCGCGTGGTGTTCAATGCGTAACCTGTCTCCTGGACATCTCAGGTCGGGTGTGGCCACATTGTGAGAGACTCAATGTCGTCTGCTTTTGGTGTCGTAGAAGTGACAGGAATAGCGACCACCAGCAAATGCCATTTAGCCGTTCTAGCAACTAGGAGTGACATCCACACCTTGTATTCTCACATTCTCAAAGTCAGTCATTTCAAATCGGTGATGCTGAAGTACGTTTAGTATATGCAAGAACGCGGGACTAGTTCTAAGGAACCGTAGAAGGCTGTTCCTATTCAAGACACCTTCCTAATTCAAGCATTTCACTACTGAGCAGCTCATTGTCCTCGAATCTCATCACTAGTGTCTGTTGTTGTTTGGACTGTCCCACGCAAGAAATGAGCCGTAACTGGAAATAGGATGTCACACTCGACATTCACCACTGCACGAAGGACTACCGACTTGTTGCACTTCATACATAAGACATTTTAAACTAGTTTAATTAACTAAAGTCCTTCTAGCAAAATGAATAGCTGTTGTGCTAAATCCAAATGTCTTCTTAAATGACATTTTATCATGTGCAAAATTGGCCCGGAAACGATTCCCTTAGGCAAAAGTTAAAAGTTGAATTTGAAATCTTCCCTACTGCAGAAGGTCAAAATTGGTGCAGTGGAGGGAATGATCAAGCTCTCCATCAACCACAATTTTTTGAACAAGACCTCACAAATTTCCACTCAAACAGGAGAGAATGGCAGGTTGGTTCATGAGCTCTCTGACATTTGTCTTCCGCATTTACCAGACTCATGATCCTTGGCCTGGTACATTCGACGCCTCAGTGAGAGGTCCACCTTCAAGCATGCCAAGGGCCAGCATGCTATCTGCTGAAAGGAGTGCTGGCAGCCCCATGAACAACTCCTTTTCGAAAGGAGATCTTTATGCAAATTCTATCCTTTGCCGCGTATTCTCCTCATTTTCTTTGCTGACCCATCAGGCGGAACTTCTTATTAATACTTAACCAGGAGCGAGGATCTTGACACATATGCATTTTCTCATTCCCTAATCGGTGATTCCTCCACTCACTTTCTACTTATTCGCTTGCTTGTTTTACGTGGTAGAATTTTGTCTGCTCGTGCAGCATGAGTGTTGCAGAAGTTGCTCAGATCAAGGTGGTATTTGGGGTTTATTACAAACAAAATGAATATCGTTATAAGGAACATAGATATTTTCTCCTTGATATAGCCAACTGCGTCATTCCTTTTCGCATTTCCTCGTGCTTTTTCGTCAACAGCGATAACATGTCGCAATCCGAAGCGCCCCTTTCAAGGATCTCACTAGGCGGGTGCTTTTGGAGGTTAGTAATGGACCCTTCCAGAAAGACACGGGACACTATGGTGATGACATTGGTAAGCAAACCTGACAATGGATAAAAGAGAGATGGAGACACCTCGGACCTGGTAGTTTCCGCTTTCCCCAAAACGTACATCATTTAATGGAAGTGGTAACCCTAGCCAACTTCCATCCTTTTGGGAAGGAAGTAACGATATTACTGGTGACTACTTGACCGGATATAATATTTAGGATTCATTCTTCAGTACCAATTTCTAACTTGTAATTTAAAATCGGCTTGAGTTCACTTAGGTAAAGTCGATTTTCTGGCTTTGAATAAGTTAGGTAAACCACCTCTAAATAATCATTAATTTCATCTTTAGGTTTTGTAAATCCTGCAGCAACATGCCTCCACCTTTCACAATTCATATATCTATTCATGTCAAATTCTACGACCATCTTACATCATTTCAGTCCGTCTTTCAGATGACAATGCAAAGGATAAATAAATGCATGCAAGATCTCCTCTTGTGCTTTCAACACTGTCGCGCCCAAGGGCCGTTGTATTCCCGATTATAATGCCTAGTTTGCATTCAGGTGTGTTTCAACTTCTTTATGTGTAAATAAAGGGCTGTAGGATCGACGGTGATGTGGGTTAGGCATCCATGCCCATTTGCATCGTTGACACAACCATAAAATGTTTCATCAAGAAGGGGCAACAAAATCACTAAATCCTCATTTGTAAACTGAATATTGTAATGCATAGAATAGAATTATGGGACTCATTTTGTTATTTGGATCTGAATGCTGTTAGGAAATTCTAAAATCTCTTATTTTTTGCCGCTTTGTTGGTCTTATAGGCATGCTAAACGCTTTTCATTGTGTAGAATAGGCACTCGCAGTCGGTGCATAGTCTTGCCTGTCAAAGGCATCATTGCTGCAGAACAGCATCATAGGGTACAAAAAGTGTATGCAGTGGTGAACCATCTTGACACAGGAAGAGCCAGAAGTAGAAAAGGAAGCAGTAGAAGATACTCCCTTCATAGGTATGTCAGTTTCAACCGGAAAGCAACTTCTGTTTGCTCCCCTGCCTGCTAGTGATTGCTCTGACTGGAACACATCGGCTTGGGGTGCGGGTGGACTGATGTTTCTAGATAAGCAACTGCCAGTGACATTTCCGCTTTTCATCCAAGATTTTGACCATCTCAAAAGGCCACAAGAAAAGAAAGGAGGTTGGAAACGAAGAAGCTCAAACACAACGCGAGAGGTTAGGAACATCCTCCACGCTTTGGTGACTACTTTATCTAGCTGCAATTATTGTTGCACGCCCACTGCCTTTCACCAGGAATGCGTCAATTTCTGGAAACATTTCCTGTTTTGTGGACATATTTGAGGTACTTTGAGAGTGGCCAAATAAACCTACACGCTGTGCTTCTTGTATGACAGGAAGATAATTGCTACCCCGGAGGCTCCTCAGTGTCTGCACTTGCGGCATCCAACTTGGTGACCTGGCGGTCCATTGGCTGACCAGCTCGTCAGCGCTTCGGTTTTGATGAAAGCGAATTCTGACCATGCTTCAGGGATGAATTGACCATGGTACTGTATGCCGCTGTTTTCGGCGACAGGGAATGGTAAATATGTCGCCACTCTTTTATCTTTCCAGCAGAATTGTCTACTGCCAATTTGCGGTCCATTTTTCCATCACAAACTGCAACAAAGTACACCAAAAATTGATTTCATGCTCCCAAAATACCCCAAATATTTGCATGATTTTCTTGAAAAGTGGAAAATAAATTAAATGCTTTTTTGTTCAGAATTCTATACAATTGGTAGTGGGGCTATTTGTACTGATGTTGGGGTTGAGCGAGGACTTGATCAGACGGCTTTACATGAAATGAAAAACTAGGCGTTTCTTCGTTTGCTTCGCATCACAAAGTACAAAGTTGACAACTCTTTCATCGCTCCAACACAGCTTTGGTACACACGTCGGTTCACTTTAGAGATAAGAAGAAATTTCATGTAATGGCTGCATTTGTGTTTGCGGAAATGCAGTACTATGTGGGGTGCGATGCTACAGTGTTTGCTTCGAGGTCACTTTAAATGGCCATGTGTGAACGGATGCGCATGAATGCATTTGCAATATGTAGTTGCTACTTTTTCAATGTTTCCCTGGAGCTCTTTTTTACTCTACCACAAATGAGTTGATTGAAGGGATGGCTTCTTTCAGAAGGCAGAACTTCACCAACCCGAGAATTAGGAGCATGAATCAGGAGGGAGACTGACAAAATGGCTAACCAACGAGCCCACTCCCTCCACGTGGTTCATTTTGGGACAATGCCTAATAGTTGCACTGGCTTTTGGAGTAATGGATGGACACTTCGGAGAATGTGGTGACTGTATTCACTTACTTTGACTCTCACATCTCTGAGTGCTATGATTCTTTTGTGGTGTCATGACCATAGGGCTGTCTACGGGCGTCCATTCGCCGCCTTTAGCACCACCAATTTGCTGGCTGTCACCTTTTTCCTGGACTAGACAATCGCCCTATCACATGCAACTCGGGCTGGCAGGCCGTAGATAAAAAGGATAAAGGTGAGAGCTACAACACGTCCTTCGCTTTCGGAGCAAAATTTTCAACTGTGAAATTTACCGATTCGCTTTGATGGTGTCGCCCGATTTAGTGGACGCAATTTAGATTGTACGTTGTAGCAGTCCAGCAATGATTGCCCCAAGTGATCGTCACCTACCCCTATTACATCGCAAGGGAAAACATGGCGATTACCTCATGCATCGAGGTGTCACAAAAATGAAAGGAAATTTGAAAGGTAGGTTGGGAAGCGACTCAATAATATGATGGGCGCAAGTGATACTCTTCCAATCATCGTCTTCCTGCTTAAAGCATCCTTTGGGAATGGGTCTCCTTAAACCAACTTCTAACACAGCTGTAACTGTGTTTATGAGCTCTCTCGCTCTCCCATCAGATATCTACTTACCTGAGGGTTTTGCAACTTCCACGTATATTCACGAAAATTCTTCCGCCAAACCTCTGATTGATCACTTCTCTTCTCTGCAAACATGAAAGGAATAGATGAACTAATGGAGCAGCCAATTCTGGAAGCGATACATAGGGCGATTCGGTCAAAATGACCCATCCCAACCTGTGGAATCTGACAAAGATTTCGACGAACTGGTTAAAGCATACTTAGGAATGGGAGAATGCAGCGCCCTCTCTATACCTTACTCATTCAAACATTTGGGCAAGTGTGTTACTGCCCCATGCTTGAGGTAGGTATCCCACTTACGTACTTATGCATAAAGAGGACTCGTAAATGCAATTCTTTCGCTTCCTATCTGCCATCCAGAATCACTCATTACTACACACCCACCGCAGGAGATTAGCTGAGCCACCACTCCAAAATGGCTGACAAACACTCTATTTTGGTAGAGCACCTCACGACCAGGTGGAGACCGGATTCAGGACAAAGCCTACTGCATGCCTCCACCTCCACTCCTCATTTTATGCCTCCCTCCATTCAAAGGTTTATCACCACTTCCGCTGCTTTGCCGTCGGAGACAGGAAGGTGGTAATACTGTAAAACAGAGTCGTTTTCTCAGCGGAACAGGCCATATTACCGTGGTTGAGCGTGCACTCTCCACCACCATCCGGGCCTGACCGGTACGCAAAAGAGCTGCTAATGGTGGCTGCAGTAGGGACTAGGACAGTGCAGCAAGCTCATTTAGCCCTAAGTTTGGCATGATATCTGCTTGACTTAGACACAAATAGGTATTCAAACTGGATGCCTCTCACTTGACAATCCGGAATAATTAAGTGGACTCTCAGTTGCCATTATGACATGGGGGATGCACGGATTTTTAATTTCTAGCAATGTATCTTTCATGGCGAGAATTGAAAACCTTGCTCAAGTCATCTGTTCAGAGCTTGACCTTCAATGCATACGCACTTTTATAATGGGATTCATTTTCCAAACCCACATGCCTTGTGACAGGTTTTACGATGACAACCGAGAAACAGATGTGACATGATGACAAAGATAAATCATAATTAGTAGGTTTTATGCCCACTCCTTATGAAATATTATTAAGTATGGTCAAGGCGTGAAGTTTTAATAAATTCTTGCATAAAAGAAAATTCAAACATGTTTTAGTGATATAGAGCAGGAAGTAGAAAGATGATAAGATATTGCAGCGTCATGAATTGCTACCACATCTACTAAATCTACCACTACACTAATGCTCAGCTACATCCAAGTCACTGTGGCATGGAATCAATTCAGTTTTCTCCTTCATTGTGTATTCAGTTGTGGAGGTGCACAGTTTAACAACAGACTTACTTCGACCTCTCAGTGGTGATCAAGACAATCCACAAAAAGCCTATCACCAACCGACAATGATGAAAAATCTGCATCCACGTTGTAAAATAACTGCCAGACTATCATGAGTACATGGAATTACCATTAAGAACCACAGCATCAAGAGAGAAAATGGGCTGGAATAAGTCAGTGATTAACATAAGCTCTTGATAGCACCTAATCCACCTACCGCGACATGGGACTGCACTTGTGAATGGACTGCCTCACTCCTCCACAAGAATGCGGGAAAATACAGGTCACATAGTAATGCACCGCCCTCCATGGAACCAAACACTGACAAATTAATGAGAACTGGGTTTTCCCCGTTGATCCAAAGTGACGCATGGCATTTAGTTATCAACACAAGTCTGATGCTCAATTGACAAACTGAGGCAAAAATCCCCAAGAAACGTACACTAGTCTTGAAATAATGAAGTCCATTCAGAGTCCATATAGAGGAAGCTTTATTTTGACGTTGGGGTAAATAAACTAGCATGTTTGTTTTCCGTTGCATTGTCACCCTCAATAAGGCATGGATGAAGTACATCTTGCATTTGTTTCCTTACTCCAGTAGGCTCTCTTAAGCCAGGGATCAACTGAGGCGTGCCTGGTCACACGTTCACTGAAATAGATTAGCAAGCTGAAGTTAAAGGAGGGCCAACTGAACGCGTGAAGTGCAGTAGTCGGAGAATTAATTTACGCTTTTTGCACTTGAGCTGATCCTGATCGACGAATCTTTGACATGTAGAAGTTTGTCGGCATGACTGACCTATCCCACGACTGCTTGTCACATTTCCTCTCACAGC
This sequence comes from Echinococcus granulosus, assembly GCF_000524195.1. NCBI lineage: Eukaryota > Metazoa > Platyhelminthes > Cestoda > Cyclophyllidea > Taeniidae > Echinococcus > Echinococcus granulosus. Next base: position 444,260 of record NW_020170438.1, read on the forward strand.
ATTTGTTAATCTGCCATTGCTTTGACCACACACCCAGGATGGGACGCTTGACGAGATGAATAAAATCTACACCGTGTGCTTGGAAAGGAACATCCACGACTGGAATTATCACCAACAGATATACGCAAGACCGCCTTCACAACTCTCTTCATTCATGTACTTTACTATTGAGCAGCTCAGTGTTTCATCGCCTCAACGCTACTGTCCACTGTTACCCGAACAAGCTCACGAACGAAATGCGCGCGAACTGAATGAGAACAGTGACACTTGGCACTCACCACTGCTCGTCGAACCACCAAAATATCACGCATCCTGTAGTTGAAAGTACATAGTGTTTAATTCCACATAAACCATTCCCATGAAATGAGGTGTTGCAAAATCTAAATGTCATCTTTGATTCTATCAAATCAAGTACATATTCGAACAGAAAACGATTCATTCGGCTATAAATTTCACAAAGTTATCTAAAACAATCTCTTTTCTGTAAAATAGTGTTTACTAGATTCTAGGTGCCGACAACTTAATGCAAGCTGAATTAGACATCTTTGCTCAATAAAATAACCTAAAACATCTTACTAATGAATAGTCAAACCCTCCATCCACGTAGTTCTTTAAAGCAGATCTCACAAATTTCGATTTTTAACAGCAGTGACTAGCAAATCGGTTCATGAGCTCGCTGACATTTGGTTATGCAATCACCAGACTCATGATCCTTAAACTAGCGCTTTTGACATGTCAGCGTGAAGTCCGCAATCAAGCATGCCAATGGCTACTATGTTGTCTGCAAATGAGAGTGCTGGCAGCTCCGTGAATACCGCCTTTTCGGGAGGAGATCTTTATACATTTGTACAATTACCCTGATGGTCTTGTAACAAGGTACATATTCTTATCTCTGCTCACTTATTCCCCTTATTTTCTCTTCCATCACGTCATGATGTACTTCTTGATAATAGTGAATCAGGAGCCAGAATCTTGCCAAATAAATATTTTCTACCTATCTGTTCCGTGATTCTTCCACCCACTTTCTACCCATTCGTTTATTCGATTTATGTGGAAGGATACTGTCTGCTCGAGCAGCATAAATGTTGCAGAGACTGTTTAGATCAAAGTGGTGTCTGGGGTTCGTAACAAGTGATACGAAACTAATTTTTTGGCCTTTAAATAGCCTACTGTCTCATTCGTATTCGTATTTCCTCGTTTGAATACTAATCGGAAAGAGTCGGGTTACGAAAAATTCTTGCATATTTTTGTCATTGGTAATGACGTTTCAAACTTCAAAGCGCTCCATTCAAGGATGCAATAGCACGAGTCTTTTCGGCGTCCACTAATGAAATCTTCCTGTATGCTAGCATGCCATATTACAACGTCCACAAAGGCTCGGTACGCCACGCTGTTGGCGTTGGTAAGCAAACATGACCTAGGAGCAGAAATGCTCTGATTATGAAGCCTGGTTACCAAACTAGGAAGTGGCGGAAGACAAAAGAGTTTTGTGTATGACTAGAGCTACATATACGCACTACACAGGTGTTCTAGCCGATTGTGTGTTAGACGCATTTTTAATTTTACAGCCTGCACAAAAGCTGTCATGGAGGCAGGTTCAGAGGTGATAGAACAGAAGTAGAACTTCAAGAAAGGCTCATTATCCGACGAGAGAAAAATAACCAAATATATCTCAGTGTGCAATTATGATGGCGCCTAGGAAACGATGACTGGTAATGCAAAGCACCCCGTAGTGGGGCATCTCAGTCGCGGAGAGACGACGCTTAATATATCAGTGCAGAATTTGATGCTTTTAATCCTCCCATGCTGCTCATGACAGTTTTGCCAGCGGATATGTTGCAGTCAAAGCGTGGCGGTAACGAGGTGATTCATAAGGGAAGAGAGCGTTGGGAAGGACTGTAACAATTGAGCATTTAAATGCTTAGGAATTTAAACTAGTGGATTTTTCACACTCCTACAACTATGGATCAGAAAAAGTCTGACAGCAGGGACAGCCTTTTACGAGCATGACTTCTCACCTCTTCCGCATCCCACATGTCGGCCAATTCATCCATTACGGTAAGTTTTAATTTGGCTGCAGAACAGACGCGAGCAACCAAAGTCGGTTGTGTCATCTAACAGGTTAAACATCTCAATGTCGAACCTGTACTTATGTTCTCACCTTAAATCCATAAGGTAAAGTTATGATAGAATGTAATAGACTAACAATTCTTCTTCTCACTCTAAAGGATAAAGTTGCTGTGAGTTGGCACAATGAAAGCCCTCGAGGCAGACCTTAAACGTAGAGTCCAAAAGCCGAAGACCTGATTGTTCGAGAGCGAGGTATTACATAACTATTCCCCCAACCGAAGCTCAAAGGTTACTGTGTCTTTTAATTTGCAGAAGCTTGAGGATATATAAAAGCTAAACTAATGTTAGCATTGGTTCTAACTCTTCGTTTTCCTCCAATTCTTTGACGACTAAAATTAGGTTCGACTGACTTCTAATGCTATCTCAGGCAGTATCCGCGTCATACTTTTCTCCGTAGTTTTTGCAACTAACATAAAGTTCAAAAGGTTATCCTTTAACAAAATCTAAATTTAAACTGCACTGACGACTGAAACTTCAAGTACCATTAGAAGTGACCCCATTCTGACTGTCATCTACCAAATGGAGTCATTTTTTATCTGACGGCCACTCAAAGCCCAGTCTCTCCTTCTGACGGGATGTTGTTTGCTGGCTGACAGATTTCTTTGGAAACAGCTCTGCTTTCCTTTACAATAAACACTTCTGAGGTTATTGTGAAGATTGATGGATGTCAGGAGAGTTGACGAATGTGAGGACTATATATGCAGGATTCCAACAAGTAGGGAAATGAGCATGTGACCAGTGGAGGAGGAAACCATGGAAGAACCCTCATTTTTATTATTTCTTGAGTGAATAGACCCTTGCGTTGGCAGCTTTGAAATTTGATGATATTCACCTGAAAACAAACAAAGGTGACAGCCGCAAACGCCAAGTAGAATAGTAATAGCGATGCCTGTAGTAGCCTTTTAAGGAAATGGTGTAACGGCAGATGTTATGTTGCTCACTTGACAGAAGAATGAGAGAGGCTACCGTAACTAAAAGTAATGGCAAGATAACTAAATATTTGCTATGCTCACCTCCACGTTGACTTCAATTTTAAAACCGTAACATTCAAAAATTGCATTCTTCCTGACCTACAAATGATGGGCTATCGGAGCACAACGATTGGTACGCTTATAGGATCAGCCTGCTTACAACCGACTGTACACATGCCATAAATCGCTGTTGTGGTGAGTCGGTCTGTCAGTAAGTTTCACCTGGTTGTGATCCGCTGCTAACCCTCTGTTTTGAACAGTAATTTTTGGACGTCTCTTGAATACAACGTGTCTGTTCTACGTATACAGTTTAACTTTCTGCGATTTACATAGCAAGTGCTTGTATAGACAAGTGGCTTGTGCAAATCACTCAAATCCCAAGTTCCCCCAGCCGTTCTATTAGGGGGTAAGACAGACAATAATATAGAACTGCCAGCCAATTTCGCTGCTCATAGTGGTGAGACGATAAAACAGTTCCTCCTCAGTGTTACTTTTGAGCAAAAGTGCTTCGCTCAACAGAGACATGATAAGTAAGAAATACAATTTGTCAGATTCGCATCGTTTGTTACGGTTTATTAGAAATTGTAGAAAGATTTATGGCAGTTGAAGCAATATAGTCACCATGGCAAACAAAGGATGTGATCAAAATCATTTTAGACCTCGTCCTCTACAAAATGATCTAGCATTTGGGCAAATGTTTCTAATCCAAGCGATGCAAAGCCGAGGTGGACAGCACATTCCCTCTTCCACAACACATTTCTAAAAGATGGCAATGCTCCACGTCCAATGGAACTGCTGGGAGAGGTAGGTGACGATGTGGTCAAGTATTTTCTCATGTACACGTTAATTCGTTGACCTTCGTATTTGGTTTATGGACGCGATTCCTTGTCGAACCGATCACGTTGTGGTGGACTACGCTAAGGGTAAACAGGGAGGGGTAACAGGAATGTGTTCAAAGGGACGGGGACCGTGTAATGCTTGTACTTGATGTTTAACTCTTCACTTTGATTTTGTGGGCACTTGATGCTCTACCTTTGTAACTCCGATGAGAGGAATGGCCTAAGAGCCGGGCAGTGGTCAGCTAGCCTTTCTCTACGTAGACGATACACTTTCAAGCAATGAAGACTCCTTTGCTTCTGTACTTGTCTAGTGACCTAATTTAATTCCGTTTTTAACTGTATCCGTTTGACTGTATGCTTAACTGGGCAGGCTCCTTCAACTCCGGGTTTTACACACTCGTTTGGTGCTATGGCTTAATGCCCCTTCACGTAGGCTTCACACTTGCACTGTTTTACCAGATAGTTGCAGACAGGTCAAATAAAACTCTTCTCTCACATAAAGTTCCGTGCGTAACTGGCTCCTAAACATCTCAGGACGGACGTGCCTACGATGAGAGAGATTCAATGTCGTCTGCTTTTGGTGGCCGTAGGAGTGACAGGAACGCCGGCCACCAACAAATGACATGCAGCCGTTCCAGCACAAAAGTGACAACCACGCATTGCATTCTTACATCCTCAAAGTCAGTCTGTTTCAAATCAGTGATGCAGAAGTACGTCGAATATATGCAAGAACGCAAGATTAGTTTTGGGGAAGCCTAGAATGCTTTTCTTATTCCCTTGAGCACTAAATCAGAAGATGGACTTGCAATATTTGCCTATCTAAAAATGTTGGAAACTGTTGTTATCGCGGATCAAAGCAGCAGTCACACTTATGACAGGTTGTGGAGGCATTGAAAGAAAGAGGGAGCATGCACGCCCTTGACCATTTGACAAGCCTTCATGTGTCAAAGCAGCAATGCACCTTGCTTCAGGGATGAGGGCAAATGTTTAAATATGGAATACCGAAGTTGCATCAGCAATATCGTTTCCTTGATAAATTGGTGCTTCTACATCTTCCTTCTACATTTGATAATTTTTCCATTGGTGCAGCTGTAAAGCCGAAATCCACCCTGGGGGACTTTGCATCTTTTAATGAATCGAAGGTAAATCTGAAAATAACCCGAATTTATTCCTGTACGGCATGTGAGTAAGATTGTTCAGAGGCTGAATTGACCTTTAAGATTAATTGTGCAAAATGCCCTGCATACCGTACTGAACTAGTGGAGAGGAGCAGAAGAGCATCTGCTGGAACAATACTACATTGATTGTTCAAAATTTACACTTCTTCTCGACATTATCCTCATGTATCGAGTATGTGACTCTTCTAGCAACCTCGAGATGCTTGTTCCATATCGTCCTCCGAGGTCTACTTTGCTGCTAGTACTTTCTAATGTCTCCACAGTTAGTTACTTTAGTGACCCCTCTGCAATCTGCACTCCTTCATTAATTATGAAGAAGAACATCTTGCACCTTCTGTGTCGGTGTTCCTTTGCAATGACTTTTGCAAATCAAGGTCGTTTATATTCCTTCACCAAAGAGCGGAGATGACGTGCACCAGAGTACCGACACGCATTATTCTGCTCCCTACTACTCTCCTCCGAACTTGAAACTTAGTAGCCTTCAGAGCTATTTGAATTTAACAGATTCGCTTCGTGGATGTCTACATCCTAAGGTGGAAGCAGCATCTCCATAAAATTTGTTGTAAGTCATTTGACAAACTACGCGACCTAAAATGTGATTTCGTCAATAAAATCGTCAGACAATGGTGCTTCATGACGTCCTCTAAGGCCTACTTTGCTGCTGGTACTTTTTAGGGCATCCACAGTTAGTTATATTAGCGACAACATTTTTCAGTAAGAATTCTTGACTAGCCAATGTTCAGGCTACCGCGGATAAATCTAATTTCTTTAGGGCGAGCAGCAAGAACTTCTCCTTCACTAACACCTATGACAATGCAAAACCTGCCCCTTAGGGGACAGGGGGTTATATTACTGGAGAGATGGTGATACTGCCTCAACGTCTTTCTGTCTTACGTCTTACTGTCTCATCTTTCCCATTTGCTCCCATAGACATTCCTCCAAGTGATGATTGCTGTCACCACTCAATGGCATTTTGTGCTTCAGTAAACACGAGTAAAACGGAAGAGTGAAGAAGAAAAGTGAAGGAATCGAAATGTCGGATTCGGCCTGGCTCATAGTCAGTAAAGACTTGATGTCGAACCATTTTATGGTTAGCTGGTATCACTTCCAAACAAAAGTGACGATTGAGTATTTGAAAAGGCCCTCCAAATCAGGTCTATCCCATTCCTCAAAATTTGTTAAGGTAAACCGCCAATTTCATGCTTCGCAAGAAAAAACAGATTAAAGTATAAGGTAGCAAACTTGTAATATTACTGAACGA
>NW_020170438.1:450738-454271 GCF_000524195.1 Echinococcus granulosus
TAAAATCAGCCTTCTTAAATCATAAATTCCAAGGACTTTAGCTCAAAAGGTGTCACACTCGAAAACATTATCGAAGGACTGGTAAGGGTATTAACTGTTTAACACCAATGCACACATTGCCTACTGCAGCTAATTTTGCTCCAAAACTACTTCTTACATTCTTTTCGGTACTATTTAAATCTAAAGCCTTCCATTTTTAATCGCGTTTTGTGCTTCAAGCCTCTAGTATAGCGCCACAAAGGAAGTTTAGCCATTTCCCTTTCCAATGCGCCCTTCTTGAGTAACGCCCATATGAAAAGGGAAACGGCGGAAGCGAAGGAGAAGGAGGTGGAGGTGAATGCTACTGATAAACACCACTTCGAATGACCCACTATGCATTTCGCAGTTCAAATATGCCGACGAGTTCGATGCACCATACACAGGCACACACACACAGAAGTAGAGAATGCGGGGAGAGGGATAAGTTGGATGGTATTACAGCCATTTAATTTCAGATTTGTGTCTGTTGCCTCATGCAGAGGACTAGGACCACGCCACTCCAGTGTGCTCAAGGCTTGTAATTAGCGAAGGAGGCAATATGTGTAGGTACTAGATAAGGATGGCAAATGCTTTCCCTCCCTTTCTCCGTCCCGCCACTCCTCCCCTTCCTCTCTCCCCTCTGTTCGTATGCCATGAACGCCCATCCTTTGATTGGCCTCAAATTTTGCCCTTTCCCTTTCGCATGCATTGAAAAGATTTAACTTTGACGCAGTGTAAAGGGAAGTGTTGGAGGAGTGGGAGTTATTTCAATTGCGATTGATACACCTCTGGCAAAATGAGTTTTATACGCATGTCTAATGAGACATCAGACATCAATTGACGGTCGGATTTCTTCAGACAAGGAAGGGGAATGGTGTAGCCTACAAGCAGTTGCTTGTTTGAGTTCCGCGCAGGCACTTTCACTCCTCCATGTATCAATCTTCTCATCGTCGGTGAGGGGCTCAGCACATGCCCTCCACACTGGTACACTACCGTGGCATTCCCCCACCCAACCTCAAATGTCGATTAGCTCATTCAGAAGTGACATTTCAACCAAGCCTTTCAATCAAACTTAGCACTTTGCTGTAATGAGTGAAAATGGCAAATGAGTGCATTTCATGGCTCACTAGTGCCGTTTTTCCTTTCCCAGTCGGTTGCAGGAAATGCCTGTTTCAGACGGCAGTTGAAAATCATGAGGGATTTGGAGGCCTCTGAAACAGCATCAGCCTACAAGGAAGAGGAGGAGGAGGAGATGGAGAAGAAGAAAAGTCATATGTGCTTTATTTAAAATAGAGGCAACAAATTGCTAGGCTTAAACATGCCCTTTTACAGTTCACTGTAAAACAAACTCACTGCTTTAACTACAAGCCATGCCATTCTCTGCGTTTCCCTAGTAATTACAGTGAATAACTTCGCTAGAACGATTCTATGCGAAGTAAAAATTTGTACGAAGTTTTCATTGTCTTCCCTATTTTAAAGCATGACTACGTTTGAGCTGAAGATAGCGGTGCGTCGACAATCTCAGTCAATGCGAACGACAGCCTACGCGCTGGCAGTTGACGCTATGTTTTATCTCCTCTCCCTCCAAACAGGAATCCTCCATTCTTCTGAATGGACGCACACACCATAGAATAATTGGCTACGTGTAGCAAATGATGTCTGTAAACCTCAGCACTTATCTTGCAGTTCAATTTTGACACCTGCGTTTCCAAACAGGCCAAAACACTCATTGCCAACTGGCTGATTGCTCTCGGCTGTTTATTAGGAAGGTCTTCTATCACGATTCGAGAGAGGATAGATCTCAGCCGCAATCGAATGTGGCAACGGTCGTGCGGGAAATTAAGGGCGACTGCAAGACGAATATAACTTTTCATCACAAGTCATTCATTCCTTTAGTCAGTCAACCGGCAGATTCCAATGAACGACACACGAAAGAGGTGAACACTAACTTGGTGATCTATAAAGCTAACACTTGATTATGCCTTCCACTTGCTTAACTTCCAATCAGCTACGACCTTCATCTCCCCATTGATGTAGGTGGGAACGGAGTGTTCCTGCAAACCAGCCATTACTAAATTTTCTTGACGAGTTAAGGCCCTTTCATTTTGGTAGCCATAAGTTCGTATTTCTTCACTGGTCTTTAGAATGGAAGGCATTCATCATTCTTCTGCATGATCATCTGCTGATTCCTCATCATCTTCAAATGCAAAACACCAAAGTAGGCAAGTCACTGCTGCGGACATGGAACCAAACTAAGCTGTGTCTGTAAAGTCGACAAACTTAGAGCACATCCAGTCAGACTTAACGGGCAATTGCAAGAGTCCGAAATAATCGTGAAACCGTACGGCTCATCACACAGTGCGACGCTAACGGACGAACGCATTTCATCTGATCTTTATAATGCCTGCGTCTAAACAAGGTAAAAGCGAGGCACAATTCCCTACACTTCATGATCGGTCGTTGCAGGGATTTAATCGGAAGCGCCAAGAACTTCTCCCCTCGTCTAAGGCATATCGCAGCTGGACTTGGAGATTAACCTAGAACACAAGATTTCCTGCTTATTTGGTGAACCTGGTGGCAGTACGGATCAATGCGAGCCGCCGCAATGTCACTTCTCATGCCGAATTCCATAGCTGCTTTCCCGATACCATCTCATTCATTGATCCTCCTGTGAAATCCTGCAACTATTTGAGATGCCGTCAGACTGTGGCTATCAGTGACTGCCCATTCCTCCCAGTGAAGATCAAGGAGTGAAGCATGCCTCACAATCTAGTGGGTTGTTCCAATCGTCAAAATTTGTTGATATATGTGGGATTAGGAATAACTCGACAAAACGCGAAGTGATGTGCAAAATAGTCGAAAGTGCTTTATCAGCTTTACGACGCTCTGAACATGGGAACTTGTTCCTCGCACAATTGGTCTTCTTTGATATTTTAACAACCCTAGCTCTGGAGTGAATGTCGCTTCCAGTCGATGCACGAAAAGTGATGTATCCGCGGTATTAGGAGTAGGGAATTTCACCGGCATCTGCACTGGTCTCCTTCCACTCTTGCACCTCTCTCCAGTCTGCTTACAGACATTCGTTGGTACCTACGCAGTTGAAGTCACCAGGTCTGGAATTAACCACATGCAGTACTCAAGGCATCCTCAACGTAGTAAATTGGCAAGTTGTCTTAACTGAAAAATACCGATTCAGGGTCTCGCAGTGATAGAATTATGTTTACCACCGCAGTCGGATTCAGAAGAATCGGTTATCACAAAACAGAGGTCTGTTTGGCCTAATGTGTAATCACTCCTTTGTAATACGCGTTTTCAATGCTCCGAAGGCTACACAATCACAACCATTGCCACATCAACTTGTTTGTGGCACCGATCGTAGCAAATGTATTATCATGAACCGAGTGACAGGAAATGGGCAGATTGGTGCTTCGCATAACCTCGCCGCTGCTAATGACTGCTTCATTGAGTTAAAATAATCACCAGGATTTGGGTGGAAGGAGGGATTGTCAAAATAT
>NW_020170438.1:454371-455374 GCF_000524195.1 Echinococcus granulosus
GAGAGTGACGTACCACCTGTTCATTGCGAGTGGACATCCGATTGAGGGACAACTCCTCGCTACTTCGTGGCCATTGCGACGGCCACTGCATGGACGCCTCGTTATTCACATTATCGGAGCTCCAATCAAAGTAGGTGCCGTCCACATAGCTATTTTGAATATACGGAAAAAAGGAAGATTTAATCGAAGTGGATTTAGTAATTTGTTTAAATGCAGTTCATTTGTCACCAATGGATCAGAGATTCGGACAGAGACGTGGCAGAAACTTCTAGCCCAAGGGATAAAGAACATTCCAAATACATTATTGGAGGCACACAGGCCTGCGGAGTTACAAAATTCGAAGAAGACATGTAAGCTAGGACTTGGTAGATTTGGACGAAATCCCGCCCTATTATCTGCACGTAGTAGTGGCAGAAATGCAAGTGGAAAGGCCTGGTAAATCGCAACAGCACAGGCACCTCATCACTCTTTTCGGTGAGATCCGACTAAGCCAACTACTGACTTCCTTTATAAGGCCTGTAGTCGTGATGAAAAATTCATTCGTTTAGCTGGAGGCGATTGAGAAGAGAGAGCAACAGGAAGTGGTCAAACCGAGTGAAGTCCGTACTAATTGCATACCAATGTAGGCCTTCCCGTTAATTTTGTCAATTGCCCTCGGGTAATGCAGCCAAGCAGCAATCTTCCTCTATCCTACGGTGTAATTTTGACCATAAAAGTCATATTTTTTCAAGTTAATGCCCTGGAACACTGTACCTAGGTGTATACATATGCTGCTGTCAAGAATGCAGACAGAGGATGACCGTAGAAAGACTCCCAGAAGTGGCACTGGATCTCAAATCAAAGGGACGGTTTGTCGCCTCAAAGTCGCTGACTTCTAGCTTTAGGTGTTCGCATGGCTCCTTTCACTACCAGGTACGAAGGTACAATGTAAATACTACCGAAAATGGCAAGTGTGCCTTGAAATTATGTCATCAGAAGGATACAGAGGACGAGGAGGAAGTGA
>NW_020170438.1:455474-462993 GCF_000524195.1 Echinococcus granulosus
GCACGACTATAGGACATCCGAATAAGGAATAATCAGCTAATATATTCGGATTTACTTAAAAGGGTGCCCAATTTTTGGTTACCCGATATGACTTTGCTGTCATGCGACATAGGGTCCATCGATGGCCCTCCAATTCGCTAAATCGCATTTAAGTGCGTTCACAGCGTGCAATGGTGAGTAATTAGACTATCCTAGCTTTTTCAGGGAAAAATGTCAAAAGCAGAAGCAGCTTCCACTTACGGACCAATGGCCGTCCCATTCCAACAGACGTGGGATGAGGCAATCGACGAGGAGGAAGAGGAGGAGGAGAGGTGGGGTGATTCTCGGCATATTTTTGATGGTGCACTGATCCACAGTCGCTTGAGACTTTGAAGCTGGAAAAAAATCCGACAGAGGCAGGGTTAAAAAGAAAAAGATTAAAGCATCTCTTGTTACTGCGCCATTTTTGCCAAAACTGAAAAAAAAATAACCCAAAAAAACGGCCCCGCATATTTCCTCGCCAAGTTCTGCTACATTTTGATACATTTGTAATGCTTTGATAGCTTGTTTAACTCTTCATTTTGAGTTCAAGTGCACGTACGTCACAGTCCTTGTACTTCGGCTGGGCTGAATGACCTCCGTGCCTCCAATCCATTCGAATTTAAGGAAGACTGAGGAAGCTGCATTGGTGACAGTGGAAAGCAAACCCTTTTTCATAGGGCAGCTATTCTCGTTTCTACTACTAAATGACAAATTTTACTGTGATGGAAGAAAGTCATGGGATGCGATTAAGAGAATCTGTGACGACTCCTAAGAATAGGGTCGCAAACGTTACCCATCCCAGTTTTGTAATCTGCAGACCTGCTGTTAACAACTGAGACGATACTAACCGTGGACCATGTGGAATTGTTCGTCACGGAACCGTCTACGCTAACTGTACGATGGTGTCAATGCAGTGAACACACGATACCTCCTTCGCCTCCACAGTAGCCAGGTAGAACCCAAGTAGACATAGATTGGAAGCACTGAAGTGGGAGCGACGTGGCAATGAGGAACAAACGCGAAGTCTTTTCCCCACGAAACTGTTCTAAACCCCAACCTATATTACTATGTTAATAAGCCAATGTTCTTACGACTACCGATGGCAATACGGGAAGGTCAGTTCTTCTCCAGTCCCTAAATATATTCTCCTAACTGGAAAAAGCATTAGACATAGTAGAATTGCTATGGGGAATCAGTGATGTTGCAGCAGGAAATAATCTTTACCACAAGCAAATTTGATGACTGTGGCGGTTGTTCAGAAGGTGTTTTTGCCGAAAGCACCAACGACGTCGTGATAGGCGACACAGGAGTTTAACCCTGGGGAGGGCTGTGGACGACGCTTAAAATGCAAGGGGTCTATGTGGTGTTTTGATTATTTGTTTATCTCTTTGTTTTGGTTTTGAGGACACGTAAGGCTCCGTGTCACTACTTCCGCGGGGAGGTATGGCATCCGGGTCAAGCCAGTAGTCTTTTCAAGCCCTTCTGCACGTAGGCAGTGCTTTTCTATCCTAGGAATATAGGCGCTTTATCTTCAGACAATAATTGGTGCACAGCACCGAGGTAAAAGGCGTACCCGGTTACCGCATTACCTGTCTCGTAATTCATCTCGTCCGTTCAAGCAAGCTGCAAATTTCAAATTTCTATGCGCCTATCTCGATTCCAGGAACTCCTTCTCGTTGGAGACAAGGATCATGTTTTTTGGAGAATTGCTTCAAAGTGGAGAACATACCTTGTGCGAGATGCGCATAAACTGGGTCTGCGTGGAGACTGGGGTTGTGGACCGCTTTCTTTCAACGGTGACGGCCAAATCCAACCATCCATCCCTCTTTGCACTACCACTTGATACGTCATTTCTGCACTCTTGAGGTGCCTTTGTTTAGAAATTAAAAAAAATAGAAAAGTAGCAAATATTCCTTGCTTTTAAATAGGTCAGAATAAAGAATAGTTGAGTTGTGTATAAAGTAACCTGAGAAAGAGGGAATACCTAAGCAAAAGCTTTCAGATTTCACTTCACATCTATCTAATCTCTTAAATAATCGGTTCATAGCAGTTTTTACGTATCCGGAAAAAAGTGGTCTGAAATCCTCGAACTGCATTCTGAATGTTGATCTCCGCAGCCAAGAAGCTCCAAAATGCCGTTATACAAATTGCACAACGGTTTGGGCATCAAAATCAACTAAGCTCTGAACAAGGTGCATGAGGTGCCCAAGCTATCTGTCGTTTTTGTCTTAAATGCTTCAGAGAAGATGAAGCGGCTGGATGGAGCAGAGCCTGTGCCTTAATTCTGCATACTTCATAGTCAAACTCAAAGTTGGGGTAAACGAATCTATTTATTTTGGAAAATCTTCTCTCGCAAAGCAGTCCAGACAGTTGTTTTCCATCAGTCCTGAGTGCTAACCCACTGTTCAAAATCCACAGCTACAAAGCAGCAAAACAAACGATTGCCAATTGCGGTAATCGAGGAAGAAATTCCCATTTTTTGCAATTAAAATTGCTAAGATCTTGCATTGAAATCACGGAGAAGTGCGTTACAGTCCAGGCCGCCCTAGAAAGCAGCACGAAAAGTAAAATTTTGAATGAACTTTTACCAGTCATCGCTTTTGCCAGCTTTATTCAATTTTTGAGGCTGAGAAAGCTTTGTCGGAGGAAAGACCTTGTCAGTTGGGCAACTGTCCGTTCCGCAGAAATGTTTTTATAGAGAAAAGGGATAAAATTTACTTGATTTGACACGCTAGGGGAGGGCCAAAGGCGCTTACTAGTTGGCGGTAGTCAAAGAAGGCATCTAAATATTCCTTTCCTCCGATTTCACTTTACCCTATGGTAGGAAATCTAGTCGCTCCGGCTTTCATTCTCCGCTTCTGCAATTCATGGGTTTTCATAGTGGCAAATGCACGCAACCACCGCAGAAAATGGCATTTAACCATCATTTGTTATTCCGAAACACAAATTTTTAAGTCCGGTGAAGGAATTCACTCACCGCATCAAGGACAGCCTTCATTATGACCCGATGAAATTCGAGAATGGCTTGGGGAGCGTAGAGCTCGATGTTGCGGATCATGGGGTTGGTGGGATTCGACCAAGCCTGAAGCTGATCGTGAAGGGTGTCTGGAGAAGAAGAAGAAGAGGCGATTAGTCATTTAATTTGTTCATCTCGTTTACAATCCAAATGAGCCTGACAAATGGAATTTGAGCTTGTCTTCTTTAAGAAGTGAGTTGTGATTGGTTCCCAAGCTGCAAAAGCTTTGCTCTGAATCCATAAAACAAAGTTAGGGACGGGAACTGTTTAAAGTGCTTGAACCTCTGGCAGATGATCGAAGTTTTGGTTGAGATATGCCCAGCACAAATGGTGAATGGGATAGGTGAAAACCCCAAAAGAAGTAGAAAAGAAGAAGTGGGCGATTCTGCTTCACTTTGTCTTCTACACTGGCTTTTCACATTTTTCCAAGTGACGGGAATGTTGATATTTGGTACTGGCATTAGACAATTGTGAGAAGGGTCCACATTTGTGGAGCGATTGAGAGAAGTGTTGATGACTAGAGCTGAATGTTTCGCCTCCAGACATCAGTGTAAACCGAGCATTAAAACTGCTTTCGAAATGTGCGGACCTTAATGATGCTTTCAGGAGTAACTCCAGCACCATCCGAGGGGTGTTTGAGCCACCCTCGGTCTTCTAGGCCTGTCATAATGGGAACAGCTGGCGGTGAGGTCAAACCATCCTAAGAAAATCTGTTCCACCTCTGCCGGCGATGCCAAATTGCTCAGCTCTGAGGTAGTGCCCGTGGTTTTATTTCCAAAATCACAAGCATGTGTCAATGGTTGTCCTTATTATTCTTGAAAATTTGCATTTTTGCACAGTTTCACGACAGACTAAGTATCAGTCAGGTGTCTGCGCTCTGGCGCTTCACGCCGGTCCGGGGGAAGACCTAGTCCAAGGACTGGCAGACGTGTGCATTCAAACCATCGAAAAGTCCTATTGTGATATGACTGAGCCCCTCATCATTCTACTCTGCTTGAAGTTTGTCACTTTAGTCCACAAGAAGCGCTGTTCAGTGGCTCCTGGATGATGTGTAACGGAATGAAGTCTGCCCCCTCCGAACAGGTTTTAGCGAATGCTGCTTTAGACCTTCTTCAACTCTCGTACTCGAGTAACTCCTGAAGCTCAACCCAGAGTTAGCTTCCTTGCAAAAGGTTACTTGGGTCGTTAACTAACTAATTTGAGATACATTACATCACGAAGAATTAGTTCGGTATTAGGCAGTATTATGACCGTTTTACAATATACAAGTTCTAACAGATGGTACGCATAATGTACTGGTCGGCCATGCAGACTAATGCATGGCTTCCGATTTTGCTTCTCTTAGGCATAAAACTGTACAATGCGACCTACTAATGAGACTAGTCCAGGAGGACTGGAGCTTGTTGATTGGACGAAGACAACGAGCCAGGGAGACCTCACAGAAGGAGGGACAGGGGTGGACAAGTGGGTAGCCGGCACAGAGAGAGCAGTGACGCATTTGCATAAGCACCCGATCGCACCCGGCGCTGCCGAGATCAAACTGCAAATGACGTCGTGAAAAAAGAGTTGAACTAAGGAATAAAAAGGAGTTGTGAGGAATGCTAAGAATGAAGTCTCAGATACAGCAAGGGCCATAAAGTCGGCAGATGACTAAGGGGCCCATAGTCGCTACATGCTTCTTCAATGCTGTCTCAATTGCTCTGTTAAATAGGTTTTGAGTTCGACGCATGGTGCATATCAATGCTTTTATTGTCATTCACCCTAAGATGTGACTGGAAGTTCTGTGGTCCTGACCCTGACACGTTAGCCCTCAGTGTTTTACACAATAGCTAAAATACATTCTTCAGGAGCAAGAATATGGGGTCTTCTTCAACATGGTGCTTCATCACCAGAATGAAATCACTTGACCCATTTCCTCGTGGAAAATGTTCCCAGACATGCTGCGGCAGAGCACTGCGCTATGTTCTGCATTTTACGCCTAACAAACAATATATGACACCATCTTCCTTTCCATTTGAAGGTATTTTGGCTTTTGAAGGACATAAGGAATCTTCAGATTGGTAATTAACAGTCATCATTTGGATACGAATGGAAAATCTTCCAGGTATCCCTGCTTAAGGCAAGAAAACATAGAAGACCACTACTCACAGAGCTCAACTGTTCAAGTAGCCAGTGGAGATATTCCAGGGTTTTTGTGGTTTCCATGAGGTGAACAACACTGCGAATCAGGTTGAGCACACGACCGGTCATCTTGGTTCGTTTCATGAACTCCCATACAGTCAGGTGGCCCCGTCTTCCCACGGTGGACCATCGTGACGCGTGTCCACAGACATGCGTACCGGAGAGGCTACGTAGAATGCGAAGGACCTGAGACACCTCACCTGAAATAGCCTTTTCGAGGATCCATGAACAGCTGAAATAGAAATAGAGCCCTACTGCAATTTCCTCTTCCCCTATGTGAATGTCGAATGCCAACATGGAAAGCACAAACACCTGCTATCTTTGGGGTTGGTCTGCCAGTCCTTCTGTAACAAAGCTACTCTCAGGTGCATCCTACACTTCTAATTCTACGGGGTGGGTGCTGAGTGATTTCCAAATGATTATGCTATGTGCTGACTTTAAATACGCGAGTAACCGTCACCACTGGTGTTAGTGTCCTAGACGCAATATTAATTGAGAAGACTTTAAAAGGGCAGCGATCCCAATTTTACCCATTTTTACTGAACCTGGCCCATTTCTTCAATCTCAAGTTCTGCATAACAGACAAACAATGTTTTTACAACAATACATTTCGCCTTTATTGTGCTTTCATCCTATTTCCTCAAAAACTGCTCTTCATTTATTACAAAGCCCTTCAACCATTTCTTCTTCAATGTTTGCAGCAAGCTCTGGCCTCCTTTGCATCCTAACTCACCACTTTTATTGTTGAGAAGAAATCCAAGAAAAAGATTCTCATACTACTGCTCTTAGCGGCTAAAAATTCATGAATTTTGTGTCGGAAAGCATTTGGAGATGGAGCAGAGTTTAAATCAAACAGCATTTAAATACTTAAAAGGCCTGCACTTTCGCGATTCTGGACCACGATGCTAGCTCTAGACGAACTGTGAAGGCAAATGTCACTTTGTGGAAGTAAATCAGCTACAGCTAAAATATATTCATCATCTGTAACTCAAGACTTCCGCAGAAATACCTCAAAGTGGTCCACCATTGCAAGGAAAGTCTTACACTTCGTCTTACATGACGGTGTAAGATCTCCTCCAACAACGCTTGAGAGTGAGTAAATTATGGACCGCACTCTGGAAAGCAGGGAGGGTGGGAAAAACAGAGGGAGGAATGGAGGAAGGGAGAGGTGAGGATGTATTTTGTCGGGCTCATCCACGCTTTGCATATTCCCCCGACCATACTTCGCTGAATTGTGCCGCTCAATTTTTCCTTGGCATTTCGCAACCCCGATTGGGAACTGATGCGAGAGAAGGAGAGGTGGAGGTATATGCAAATTAGGTAGTGTTTTGTTTTCTTCGAGGCATAACTCGTTTCATATAAGTGAAAATCGCAGGCAACCTATATTCTCTTGGGAAGGAATTAACGATATTACTGATGACTACTTGATCGGATGTAATATTTAATAACCATTTTACAGTGCCAATTTCCGACTGTAAAATTAAAATGCTTTTAAGTTCGCAGAGGTAACCTTGATTAACTATATTTTGATAGGTCGAATGCACAGCCTCTGAGCAGACACAACCTTTTGCTTCAAGATTTTTTGTGTCCTCGACTAGTATGTTTTCCTCCGTTACCACTCAAAGGCCAATTCAAGGCATGTCTTAGTCACTGCATTTCCGACGATGAAGCTTATTTCTGATTCTTTTGTGCTTCAGCGACTTTACGAACAAATGGAATGCTACAGAATCGACGGCTGGGTAGAATGGATTTCCGAGTTCATTCGTATCGCTGACGCTACCATAAAGTGTTTTCCTAAGAGCGCAACAATATCACTAAATGTTCACCTGTAAAGGGAGTATTCTGATATTTTGAATACAATTTTGAGTCTTATTGTGGTTATTTATACTGAAGTTTCATTAGGGAACTCCAAAACCTTTCATTTTCTGCCACTTTGTTGGCCTTACAGGCTTGCTAAATGCCCTTGTTTGTGTAGAATATGCACTCAAATTTGGAGAATAGTCCAACCTGTCAGAGGCGCCATTGCGGCAGAACAACAGCAACATAGGTTACAAAAAGTGTATGCAGTGGTAAGTCATCCTGACACAGGAAGAGGCAGAGATGGAAGGGGAAGCGGTAGAAGGTACTCCCTTCTTAGGTTTGTCAGTTTATACCGGAAAACCACTTCTGTCCACTCCTCTGCCTGCTAGTGATCCCTGTGATTAGAGCACAACAATGACTTAGGGTGCGGGTGGACCGATGCAAAAGCCCCTACCACCTTCAGCAAATGGACACTACTCTCGTGGCTGTATTTATTTGCAA
>NW_020170438.1:463093-471287 GCF_000524195.1 Echinococcus granulosus
TGGGTTAGGAACGGAGGAGCTTATTCAAGGCGTGAGACACTTGAAACGTCCTCCAAGCCATAGTGACCACTTCATCAATCTGCAAGCTTTGATGCTCGCTCATTGCCTTTCAACAGCAATGTGTCAACTGCTGGAAATATTTCCTATTCTATGGAGATTTTCGAGGTACTTTGAGAGTGACCAAATAAACCTACACAGCAGGAAGGTAATTGTTACCCCACGGGCTCCTCAGTACCCTCAATTCCAGCGTCTGACTCTGTGACCTGACTTTTCGTTGGCTGACCAGCTCATCAGCCCCCCAATTATGGTGGAAGAGAGTTCTAGCCAGACTTCAGGGGTGATTTGACGAAGACACCTAAAGACGCTGTTCCTGTTGACAAAGAATGGTGAATATGCCTCTACTCTAAGTTACTTGCAGAGGGAATACCAAGCGAAGATTTATCAAATGTTCCACACACGTTAAACCCTCATTTCACCTCTTCACAACAACATGTTTCAAAGCATGTCAAAAAGTGATTTGTTACCCTCAAAGATAATCAAAATTTAAACATTTCACTCAAGAAAGAGGGTGTAAATTGGATACCTTTTTGTTCATAAATTCACGGAATTGACCGTGGGGTTATTTACAACGGCGGACTTGATCAGATGAATTTACACGAAGGAGAAAATCAGGCATTTCTCCAGCTGCTTCACATCAGAAAACAAACGAGGTTGAAATAGGAACTGAATTAAATGCTCCTTTGTGCATAAATCCACAGAACTGATATTGGGCCTTTTCATAACGATGGTAATTTTGGGCAAGGACATGATCAGAGGGGTTTCAACGAAAGGGACAATCAGGTGTCTGCCCATTTGCTTCACATCACAAAACATGCAGTTGACAAATTTTTAGTTGCTCCTACACGACCTGGTAAAAATGTCGGATCACTTTAGTGGGAAGAGAAACTTTCAGGAGATGATTCCATTTGCATGCAGAGAAAAGTAACGTTATGCGCTGTGGGAAGCTACAGAGTTTGATTTGAGGTCACTTTAAATGCCTATGCATTGATGTGTATTGAGTGAATCTGCAACCTCACTACTTGGAGTCACTGGGAACTCCGCTTCCACTTTAAGGAGATCCAAGTTGAGATGTGAGAAAGGCCTCTATGGCCTATCATTGCTAACAGCTTCGGGTATTCATTAATGCAAGTTACTAGCAAAAAGACAGAGGCCTACAACCTTCACATAACTGCGTTTATATTGAATTAGAGATTCACAAGAGCCGACTCTGTCAATGCTGTCGTCATGGTTCAAAATTGCAGTACTTGTAGTGATATAAATACCGCGTGGCACCCCCAAGGCTAACATTTAACATAATAGGCCATTTTTGCATCGGTACTGCCATCTAGGTCAGAATCCTGAGCCAAGGTTTACTTTCTTGCAAATATGAGGAGCTATTTATGCGATTAATATGGGTTGAGTGAATCAGAAAGCATTTCCAGTTTGATGTAAGCAAAACATGGTAGCTTATTAATATAAAATAATCAATGTAGACGTTAATATAGCATTTACTGCTTAGAAACTACTTAGTCCGAGGTGATTCTGCTCCTTTACTTAAGACACGCTACTGCAAAATTCAGAAATAAAACATTGGATTTGTTAGATTACAGTCTACTTGAATCTTACCTTTCCATTTCGTGAATTTAAATGGAGCTTTAAAGGATCTCACAACGTCTACCTACTCTGTGACAAAATAAGGGGACAAATACTCCACGGTGCATAGTGCACGTCCAGAAAGACCATGTTATGACAAACCAAGAATTACTATCCCATCTATGTCGCTATAAAAACGACTGCTATATTCGGAGCGTCAGAAAGACGATTGTCTACAGGCGTAGCCACAAAATCGAGAACTTATTGAGGGTGGTTATCAAAAGCGCAGCTAGGAATATGAATGTGAAACATTAGAGACATCAAGTCCCTTTTGAGGTCGTATTAAAGCAATAGTTTGGGAGTGCTAATAACTTTAAGACTCCATAGGCACCATATCTATTACTTTTGTGCTAGAAGTGAAGTATACAAGTCAGATAATTGGAAATGAAATTAGTATCTCACGAGGAAACATTTTGGGAGGATTCTCCAGCCATGCGAAGACTGAGCACGAGGTTGAAAAGGAAGGCTGCAGCCCCATCGAAGGTGTCATTGTGCATGGAAGTGGAGCGAAAGAAACTGTCCATTACCTCAGAAACCAACTCGCGACCATTACGTAAACATTCTAGATAGAATCTGGGTGGCCCATCTGCCAAGCGATTTCGACATTTTAGGTCCGTTAGCGTGCCACTGACAGCGGCAAACTTGTAGTCGATGAAATCTGAGCAAATAATGACAACCTTTACTCAAAATTATGGTATTTCACCCCCTTGTCTCGAAATTGTCACTTGTACTAGACTTTCAAATGAACCATTAATAAATATGGGTGTTAGATAAATTACTAGCAAAATTTACTTGCATTTTAGGTTCTTCGAAAGGTTCTTAGCTTCCTTTTTACAAAATATGATGTACGATCGATAACCCAAGTTCACCTCTTCAGCTGAGCGTTTTAATAATTCATTCCTGACAGCTTGGGAACAGCAGTCCTGATTGCCGTAGGATCGTCTGCAAATATTTGAATCTTGGCTGGTTGAATCTAAAAATGCAGAACAAATACTTTCAAGGCTTTCATACGTAGTAAAAAATAGAAAATAACTATTCGTCCATTCTTGCTAAGTTAGTCGCCTTTAGGGGCATGTGACGATTTCACGATTATTTTTTTTATATTAAACACGTTGAACTTTTAAGGAAGCCAACCAGGCACAAAACTCTGCAGCTATACATGATAAGATTCTGATAAAATCTAAAGCTCAAATACCTCCTGGTGTGTTTTCTATTATTACTCCCATAGCAATTAATTCTTTATTGACCTCTTCACAACTCAGTCTATTTGGTTTTGATAATGTGCAAAGTTTCTGCAAGTGCAGGAAGTATAGGATTGCCAAAATCTTTGCAGTAATATTCATATGTGCATCTCAATTCTAGGCGTTGAAGCTTTTAAGACAATCATACCACAACCATTTTTCGTGCAAATGTTTTGTATTTTGGATAGGGTGTCAAGGTCGAAATCAGATGCTGGTTAACTAAAAACTGAGGTGAAAACTTTGCTAAAATATTCAGAGGAATTAAAGATCTAGAGAGAGTCAATTTTAGGACTTTTAGGTTACAGTTGGTGAAATTCATTAGAGCTGTGTCAAGTCAATAATGTTTAAAAGAGGCTATCTGACTCATCGGAATACAGCCATTGTTACTTGTTAGTAAAACGTAATTTAAAACTTTTTATTTTTTTTGTGCATTTTTTGTGTCTGAGATAATAGAACACCTGATTTTAAAGTGAAATTTAGACCTGAAGAGATGATGGAGCTTGCTATGATAAATATGTGGAGAAACTAATGCACATACTTCTAGTGAACAACATTTCCGCTAGCTTCCACCGCGTTTACTTACCAGCTCCCTTCGTATTGGGTCTGTATAGCCCTTAAACCTAAGTAAGGGAAAATGATAATACTCTGCATTAGAAAAAGGATGTAATGCACTGGTGATGGTTTATGTTGCAGTTTAAGTTAGTACAGAAAACTGTATATCGCAAAAGTCAAACAGTTGTAAAAGGCAACTTATGTGGGGGATTGGATTTAAAGGCTGGATAATTTTTTACAACCAGCGCATCTTATGGATCAACCGCTTTTTCAAGTGTCGGTTGCTTAAAATCAGTCCAAATGAGGAAGACTTTATCTTCTTAGACTATAATGCTAGACTTTTGTCAAGACAAAGTTTAGAATTTCATCCACAAGTTTACCTATGCTTCGTCCAAGTCGCATTGTAACGGATTGGTGGTTTCTCTCTTCTACCATATCAACCACATTCGTAAAACAAACGTATTGGTTGGAGTTTAATGGCTTTACTTAGACAATTGTGATAAACATACAAGTCATACAGGTTATATAGGTTTGGATTTCGTCTCCTCTCCATTTAAAGGCATATTGCATTATCGCTTTTTGTTCATTCTATTTGCATTCAACCCGAAATTAAAAATCATCTACTGTAAAACCTTTTGATTCCTTCTGCAGTGAACCCACACACATTCAGCCATCTGCAACAGGCGTTTTTCCTGTTCTTTTTAGAGTTGCTTGTTAATCAAGGGAATTAGAAAAGCAGTTCTTTTAGAGAGGATTTGCACTCCATTAGCACAGATCCTAAGCACCGAATCGTGTGCAAACTTGCTATGAGCCATTTCAGCATAATGTGGGACTTACGAGTAACGTATGGAAGAGCTAAAAGACTACTAAATCTGTCAGATGTCCATACTACTAAGGTAAAAGCTTGAAGCCCCGAAAATGATGGCCATGTACACATTTAGACAACCATCAATTGCTCTCGAGACGGCAAGTGGAGGTAGGTAGATAAACTGTAGCCAAGGTACCACCTAAGCTTACGCATACTTGGAACGTTTGTTAATACCTAGCTGAGCCCATTGCAAAATTAGAAATGATTCAAAAAATTTAACAGCCTGAGAATCTACAGACCAGCCCAGTACATCAACAAATAGTAGATTAAGGTGGGTGATTTTAATTTTTGCAATTGTTATGGTGCGGTGGATAGCAAGAAAGCAGTAAAATAAAATGATAAATGCTTTAAATTAGTTGAAGGCTCCAGCACAGCATGATCTGTGGGAGTTGTGCGAATAGGAATGCATTTAAAATATGTAAAAAATTGACGCTTCATCCACATTTCTAGCGGGCTTTCGGAATCTTAACTGACGACAAGTAATATTATGGTGAGGATTAAGCGGCAGAAAATGACTGACGGAAAATATTACCAAAAGAGGGAATATGCTGGGTAAAGCCGCCTGTTAGATGACTCGTTTTGGGCAGAATCTTTCAAAAAACTATGGTTAGAAAAAGAGCGCATTTTATATAGGACGTTGTCAAGCTTTGAAGGAAAACATACAACACAAGACTGTCATAAATAAAATTAAATCACCCATAACTGGCCCATGAGTGAAATTTATTCTAGCCTTTGTGAACAGTTTATGATAAACCTAACAGACTGGCGGCTGGTTTCAGGGCAACAAATACCCTGTGACTACCAAAACCTAGGAGTAACAACTGGGGATGATGAAGACGACTCTTCAAAAAGGCAGCTGTGCCACTATTTAATAAAAGTTTAATCGGGCATTTATTATCCAAAACGTGCATTCGCGACTTTGTGCACATAGCTCCTGGCCCATGCCTATAGTCTTCCTATACAACGACAGTAAGTATCCTTTCATATTGGTACGAATAATCCGGTATTAATGAACTTCTTGGCTCCCATGAAACACTTTTATGGGAAAATTGGGACTAAAAATATAAAAAAGACATATATTGCCCATCTGTTATACCCTCAAGGTAGAGTCCAGATTGTGCTTTGATTATCTTTGACTAAAAATTCTGTTCCCTTGCAAGATTCACGTCTCCACCCTGGTTAACCTAATGAATACATAAACCAAACAACAAAGGTTTTTGGACTTTAGAATTTTTTAAAAATCTTTATTTGTACCTTAAACACAATCTTGTTTGTTTTAAAGCAACCTGTTTATCGAAATATTAACCACTTCATATTTGTTTTATACTTATTTTTAATTGGCTGTTAGTAGCCAACATCGGACTTTGTCATTGGACAGGTGCATTCAAATATGACTCTGTTTGGCCTTTAAGTGCACAGCACCCCCAGCCATTTTACTTTCTGCACCAGTTGTGAGAGTAAGCTCTGGTATCTATTATCTTTTTAGTCTTTATTATTAAGCCATTGAATTAAGCCAGGATATGGTATGCTCGTTTTGGTGTATGACTTTCGATCATATCAAAATTCGCCTTGATTTACTTTAAAATGAACGATGTGTATGCATGTGTTTACTGGGCATTCGTGCTCCCTAGTTGTTTTCACGGTCTGATCCCCAAATGTTCTGAGTTCATTATGCTGCGTTGTCCTGTAATAAATAGAAATTGCCATTATGAAACCAGTCTCTTCACGCTCATCGACGTTTCTTACTTTTTCGTCTTTCTTCGCTACGTGTATTTATTTATGCATTGTGTGCACTATAGTTATATGGTATTTTTATCCGAGTTATTTTCGACCTCCATTTGGCGATGTAAATGTTCAGTGCATTCCTTTGAATTCAATGCTATTTGTCATGCTAATTTATATGTTAGAGAAGTACAGCGTTTATCGCATGTATGTTATTTGAATTCATTTGATCGAGGCAGTACTATTCCTGCGGTCCATATCAGGCTCATCCCTTGCATTCTCATTGCAGCTTGTGAAAGCAGTTTTGGTGTTATTTTCGCTGAAGTTGACTAGACCTCACATCCAAATCATTTTGCTCACCCATTTTAAATCGCATTTTTTCAGCTGGTTTTCCTTGGTCTTTATCTTGTCAATAGTCAGGTTCTCTATCACTCAGCATATATTGGCATTTCCTGCGCCTAATCCACACTTAAAGGAGTGGGGCGTCATCATATTCATACCTGCCAAATGATGATTATATTTTGCCTATGTTCCGATTGAGCAGTAATACTGAGACGCTGTCATATATCAGATGCAACTCATGGGAGCCTCTTCTACTATCGTTCGAAGGAAACAAACCACCTGTCATGATTCACGAGGAGAAATTGCGGCGGGAACGCGCCTTGTGCGATCTGTTTTGAGTTATCAGCTTTCATAGTAGTAATGCAGTTTTGGGTTTTAGTGATCTTCCTTACGTCAATTTATCTATTAGCAAGGGAAAGCAACATTCAGTTTTAATTTGGCAGACATCACTTGGTTGGAGAATCAATTGGAATTAATGTTTGACAGCCTAGGCGCTTGGTATCTCCTTTCATCGAAATTGCCTGAGACAGTTCGCCCATCCATCGTAGAGAAAAAAATCTAGTCTTTTTGAATCTACGTTTCGTCACTAGAGGAACGAATTGTAGGTTTAGTTTTGCCGGTGGGTCGCTTAGCGTTGATTGATACTCCTCATTTTGATTTTCCCGGAGGCGAAAATAAACTGCTGCTTGCGCGTTTTAGTGAGTCACGCTGTTTGGTTATTTTTGGAGTTTAGCGAGATTCATAATGTTTGGTTTTCTTTCAGTAATTACAAACTGAACTTTTCTCTGTAACATCTTAGTGATGCACAGTGACTTTGTTAAATAAAACGCCTATTTTTACCGGATATAGTGTTGGGGCGGCGTTCTAAAGCTGACGCACTCCTCATGCCGATCGTACTCCGTAAGGACAATGACCCTTGAAGTCTTTCGAATCATTTGGAGTTAGGTGGACTTGATTGGGTTCCATGACGTGCTTCAACTACTCTGCTTACTTCAAGAAATCCCTTTTGCTCTAGGGTGGGAGGAAAATGCATTACCCTTAAGGCGACCCTATTACTTACATGGAGCCGAGTTACATTTATTATTTCGTAAATCTTAAGATTTGCATTCGTAGTCGCATGTGCTTTGCCTTTTTTGAGGTAGAAGGAAGAGGGATGACTTTCAAAGAGGTCTCACGAAAGTCCTCCAGCCCACGAAGCTGCCTCGAGTTGGCACTGGAGGCGGAGCGGGTGTGCAAGACGACACGCGACTATCAGACGGCCATCCGCCTTTTCCGCCAGGCCCTTGCCGTAGGTACTGATGACATTACCGTCCTCTCCGCCATATACAGCCAACTGGGTAACGCCTACTTCTACGAACACGACTTTCTTCACGCCCTCGAGTTTCATCGGTGGGATCTCTCCCTCTCTCGGTTCGTGTGCTCTTCTCTTTTTCTCTTGGTTTAGAGTAATCAGGGTTGGGTTGACGAAGCATTCATCGAACATCTACCAACGAGTTGCATCGATGTGATCACCGTTTCGATATCTATCCATTCTCTTCCTCCTTTCGTTCCTCCGTCTGTCTGCTCTTCTTATAGTTGGCATGATATGGAAGTAGCATCGCCAAGAGGAAGTGTATGGTTAACATATGACTCACGCTGCTCAATACCATAGTCTCTCCTTGAATTCGTTAGTTTCCGCCTTCTCTCCCATTGTCTGATAATTTTGGTGATAGAGGTAAGATCCAGAATGAAGAAATTATTGACTCGCTTTGTTTACTCTCTAGAAGGCTCTCGGGCT
>NW_020170438.1:471387-473866 GCF_000524195.1 Echinococcus granulosus
AGATGATTAAAATAAAGTCGAACATTCGGTTGCTTCGATGTCAATACCACATTGATAATGATATCCGAGGGTAACCTTTAATAACCACGCCGAATGGAACTCTAGACTACCCATTATAAATAGTTTCTAATGCTTCAGACGATGATAAAATTCTGGTTTGGTACTTTTTCTACAATTCCCAGCCACGTAACATAGCAATGTGGAGACACTTGTTTCCCATCTGCGTTATATTCGCTACAATCAGGTCAACAAATAAAATCAGTTATTCCGTATGAAGAAATGCCTGCAACGAAGAACGCTCTATGCGTTCTCACCAGCTATCTTTTGCAATTCGGAATGCTTTGTTAATAGCACCTCTAGAGTCGAAATTGTGGCAAGGTTAGGTGACATCGACTTGATGTCGAGATCACCTCTCTCCAGACGGAGGTGGAGACTATTCCGCCTCCATTCTACCGATGACCTGGTAAAGCTTATGCACCCAACGACAAAAGGAAATGCATTGTCTCTCGTCCAATCTGTAAAATCACAGAGCTGCTTTGAGTGGGGTTCTGGTAGTTCGATGAGAAATGGCATCTTGTACCAGTCGCGCTCAAAAATAGAGCACAGCTTTGGAATGAGAAGGTAGCAAACCCATTTCATCGCATTTCGGCTCATCAGCTTGGTGCAGCGCTGACGTTGTTTAAAATTCTCGCTTGCCAACTCAAGTCAACTATAAAGCTGCTATCTGATTCAGTGGTTTCCGTCGTAAAACTCAAGCCAGCCAGATACCAATGCTGATGTTACGATCGAGCTCGCGTAATACCCATGAGGTTCAAGAAGGTTGCCGATTATAGATAAAAGGCGAAGGTAAGAGAGGAATGCGATGGCACTTTGTGTGGAAATTTAGTTGGTCTATCAGCAAATGAAGCTTTGATGACCTGTAGTAGAACGGGGATCGAGCAGAAGTTTGCGGTATCTCTGTCCACTAGTCCCAAGATTAATCACTCAAAGTACAATGCAATCTGAGCTTCATAGTAATGGAGAGAAGCTTCGAAATAACTTACGTCAGCGCTGTCGACCTCAGTAATTGGCATCTCCCAGGACATTTTGAGGCAGATGCACGCACTCTAGAGACTTGCGAACTGCTGATATCGGAGTCACCCTCCACGCTCAAACTCCTGAACTGCAATACAGGATTGTCGAAGCGCTAGATGGCCCCATTCCTCATACGCAGTCCTTCAGAGAAGTGAAAAACGCTTCTCTAAGCGATAATATCTCTGGCTTTCAACTACAAATTTGCTAACATTAGACTCCCGCAAACTTGACACTGATACAGCGATGTATGCTATAAAACTCGTTACAGTAGTAATAAAAAGGCACCCACGTCAATGTTTTGCCGGTTCTTCAATGCACGAAGAATGTGACCGATGTGGTGAACCAAATTTGACCTAAACTGACATACATTTCTCATACACGGCAAACGGGGAGAAATGGAAACGAATTTCTCAAAAGATAATCACTCCGATTTGCAGTCACGCATTTGCCAACATTGGATATCGACAATCGGCGAAGAATCCTCCACCCAAGCAGAACATAGCCCTCCCATCAACGCTTCGTCGACTTTTCATGACGCGAAGAAAGTGACACAGCTGGTATATTAAATCCAGCTTACCTTAATCCAACATACTGTGTCTCGAGTGTGTTTGTTAGCTTTATCGCATTTGTTATTTTTGAGCATTCAACCGGGACTTATTGAAACTGATGAATACGTCATTTACCTTCCTTTTAGCAAGTATTGGAATAAATTTGTACCAATTATTTTGCCTCATGGACTTTAACACACTTCCATTTAAACATAAAATAATTAAGTTGACAGCCTAGTTCTTGGACTAACGCAAAAATTAGTCTTAATGTTGAGCTAATGCTACGAGATCATCAAATGGTGGCAGCTTTTGTTTGTGTTTTTCCCTGAAGTGATTTAAATTCTCTGTATTGCGTAGATCTATGTACCAAATAGTTGAGACAATTGTAGAGGCTACGCGATATTATGTGGAACTTTTCTCACCAGGTTGTGTGCAGAATTTGCTCTTCACAGTTTGCGAGTGTTTCTTGCATACTGCTTTTGGTCAGCATGATATCTGTTTAAGTGTAACTTTCCACCGTTGTTTACTGCTTTTATCCAGCATGCAATTACTAGTCAACTGCTCACGTAGTCGACGAAGTAAACACAGCCAAAATACCCATCTCATGTCATTTTCCCTGGTTGAAGTGCCCAGCATGGGCTTTTTTGGGATAAATACAACTGAGGTGCAAAAGTCGTTTTCGATTGTTGCTCTAAGTCGGTATTTTGCTGTTTTCGCTGTTTGATGCTTTGCAACATATTGAGGAACGGGGAGTTATGCGAGATTGCGCAGGTGTATAGTTACTGTATTCATTGACTACTGTAATGGATTCAACTAAAAAACATAGTGCGTTCTCTGGACAACGGTTAGAATTCTGT
>NW_020170438.1:473966-476319 GCF_000524195.1 Echinococcus granulosus
ATTCATTGAAAATGTTCTGTTGTTATTTAAACAGGCCTAACACGGCAATTACTCAGGGGATTAAAAAATCCACTTCATACATCCTCAAGGTAACTTGTCTCATCATCGTCGAGGGGGCAGTTCACTGTCATTTCTATGCAAGTAGATTGCGTGAAAAATCGTCGCTTATGGTGCGAGAGAGGGGCGGAGTGAGACCATGCAATGCGTTAAGAGAGAGGGTTGTCATCTGATGGAATACAGGCAGAACAACTCCCAATGCAGTGCATGCAGTTTGTTTGCCAGATACCGGTGGTGAAGCGAGCATTTCGGCTGTGATGCAAAGGAGTCTATCAAGCACTCTTAATGCCGGTGCATCCATTGGCTTTACTCTACCGGAGGATAATGACGATGCCAGTTGCAGTGTCAATCCAATCAAATCCTTAGGCTAATGCCTCTCGACACACGTATCCGTTTTCAAAACAAAAGCGTCTCCGCGATTCAATCATTAATTCACATCCACTGGTGTAAAATTGCGTGACAATAAAGACGACGCAATTGTGGCAAGGACCCACTGTCACCGTAGCCCTTGACTTGTAATAAAGCGGCTTCCACATTATTATCCACTTAACAACCGAATCATTTTTATGAATGAATAAAATAATAGGCAAACGGATGAGTGTCCACCTTCCTTACCACAAATGAACAGCGTCTCTTGTGCCATTGCTTCCATTGCCATCATTGTAAGCACTCCTTTCATCCTTTTAAGTTAGCGGTGGTGGCGGAGTGGGATTCTCTCACACCCCCGTAAATTGCACCTGTTTTCCCTATTTCCACAATTCTACCCTATTTCATCTTCATCCATCATTGCTTTTTCCTAATATGTTCTTTTCTTTCCTTTGAGTCAAAATTATTCCTATAAATTAGACGAGTTTTCTGTCTCCTTTGTTGCTGAATTTCCCCTTATTTTCATCTCCAGAAATATAACTCAACAGTAAATCCTCTGAATCAAACAGTTGATTTTACTCTGTATCTGGATGGATTCATGTAGAAGCTTGCTTCGTCAGCATTTGTGTCTGGGGTGGGAGGAGGGGATGACGGCAACATATGGATTTCACTTGCCTCACTGCCTGCTATTTAAAAAAACAGCATTAAAGTTGAAGGTAGGTACCCTATATAGCTAGCCATATTTTGATGTACACTTGAGCATATCCAATGTCTCGCTAACGTCGACGTAGCATGCAATGATAAGTTGTTTGGAAGAAAGATGAATCTGCAATTGTTCCAGCTGATGCTCCTCAGTCTCCGCGGTTCGTACGTTATTTCAGCAAAATGCCTTCTGAATAGTCTGGTCCCACATCCCTTCCACCTTTGATCCGTTTAAATTTCACTACTTCTGCTTACAGGTGCGTCACCTGTAAACTAAATTTGCTGCTACTTTTAAGGGTGAAATATGGTGACTTGGAAATGGATTCACAATGACGCCCTTAGCATCTGATGAAAAGACAGGTTTTAGCTCATAAGAGTTAGCCAACAATAGCATATTTTGCTTAAAGTAAAAAAAATAACATTTTTGAGTTCATTATCGAAGATGCAATAGAAGGCATCATTAAGTGGGATTAGCGTGAGGTACGCACAGGATTAAACAAAAACATGGTTAGCGATCACATTGACGATTTAGCTGATAATGTGATGTGATTGATCAGGTGAGTCAATTCTGCAAGGCAGACCAAATGAAAAAGTGATTTGAGATTTTTCTTTGTCATTCTGCAGTCCTACTTTTTTCCGCTGCTACTTTTGGAGTCCTTGTATTTCACCCCATTCTTCACCTCGATCAAGAAAACTGATGCGCTAACACGATGCACGGCCTTGGTGGCAATCCATGTGGGTACAAGTTGGTACAAATAGACAAACCGCAGAGGCAAGCAAAATATTGGGAGTAGTTACCACTTTCTGAACTAAAAAGGCAAATTCTCTTTGTATAGGGCGATCGAAATGGGTTGGCATAACCACCAGTAGCAGCCTCTGTGCGAGTTAAGTGCCAACTAAGTGGCGGTGGTGCATGAGGATGGGACCTTCAGTGATCATTGACGCAACAACTGCCTTCCAGGCTTTTCCCAGTATCAATGCGCCCTAGTTTCGCAGGACTGCTTTGGAATAATTCAAGTGTTAGGTAATCAAGGACGATAAAAGAGGAAAAAAGGCTTCTGAAGCATATCCAACAATGCACTATACCTAAAATGTGATTTGATAAGCTCTGATCTTATATAAACGCAAAGGCGAGCACACTGCCACATTCGAAAAATTACATTTCTTTCTGAAAAAGCAATACCATAAAACAATGTTCACTCAAGCGAGATTAGAAACTTGAATTAAC
>NW_020170438.1:476419-477884 GCF_000524195.1 Echinococcus granulosus
TATATTTAAATCACTTGAAATGAGTATCGCAGCTGCTCACTAATAGTTGGCTCACATCGCTTCGATGGTGAACTGAATGCAAGCATCTTGTGTTATGCGAAAATATGGACCTGACTGGAAGCGCGTAGCCTCAACATCAACCGTAGGAACTGTGCCAGAAATTGTTGATCTGCAGTAAAAAGCCACCTTCAGTGATTTAATGCTTTAAAAATATGCTAAATTTAATGAATGAGAGTAAATATATGTGCAATTCTCTTCCCCTCCGACTTCTCACTTCCTTCTTCAATGAATGTGCTTCGTTGTGTCGTTCCAGTTAATGTGAAAGGGCATACCAATAGAGAAGGCAAATCTTTGTTGACTCATCGAAGATTGTAGGCCTGTGACTGTAATTATGCCGATGGAAATGTGTATGGCTACAGCTGCAACTGCAAACCTCAGCAACATTCAGAAAGCTCTGATGCAAATCCAAACCAGAATTGGAATTCCAATTGTAGGCGGAGCCATAAACAGGTGCCATGGCGACGCTTATTCGCATTTCAGTCTCTTCGTTAG
The DNA here is from genome assembly GCF_000524195.1 of Echinococcus granulosus. Taxonomy (NCBI): domain Eukaryota; kingdom Metazoa; phylum Platyhelminthes; class Cestoda; order Cyclophyllidea; family Taeniidae; genus Echinococcus; species Echinococcus granulosus. The sequence goes on from NW_020170438.1 coordinate 476,972, forward strand.
GCACTCTGTTGCCAGACATTTAGCCAAGACAGAGGCATGGGAGCAAATCAATTCGGGTGTCAAATCCCAGCTGGATGAAATGTTGGGACAACTGACACGTTGCAAACATAGACCACGCGACAGGCTACACGAGGCATGTGCCGCCGATCGTTTCCTACACGCGTTAATGAGGGAGAATTCAATCACAATTTCGCGAGACATGATTGATGCACAACGTCTTCTGGTGTTCATCGCAATCCTTTGTGTTGCCCTTCTCCCTACAATTCGGTTCATTCGCAGCACCCCCTCCTGCTTCGACTCATTTTTGCAGTTTGTGCCCTTTTTATTCTTCACTACCTTTCCCTTCTACGCTCCAAGCGCGTTGAAAGGCCAGAGCATAGGGAACGGATGGAATTCATCGAAATTAAGGGTGAGTCATGACATCTCTTCCCCGCTGCTGTCTCAGATGGCACTCTTTTGTAAATGGGCATGTCAGGAGAGGTCTGTGTGCTCACAGCAGGCGCTCCAACTTCATGTTTATTCGAATGCATAGTTATTCCAACTCTTTCCGTAATTTATGGTTGCAGCGGTTACATGGGCAGAGAGGTAGATAAAGGAATGAATGAACGGATAAACAGACGGAAGAAGTAACCTAATGAAAACGCAGTAGCTTATAATAAAACTGTTCTCAATCAACCCACCCTGTGCACAGCATCAGTTCATATTCGCACATTTCATTCCCTCTCGTTCCCTGCCTTTCCCATTCCTTTCTTCCTCTTTATTTACTCTTTTGTGCTTTTCAGCTGAACAGGTAATGTTCTTCGCCTCCACTGGTGACGTCACATCACCCATACTCTCCTCTATAGTGAGGGGCAGGCATTTGCGCAAGCACAGGATTAGAACAGTTTACCAAGAACTAACATTTACCAATTCC
>NW_020170438.1:477984-479653 GCF_000524195.1 Echinococcus granulosus
AATGTGGGTATTTTCCGATCAGGAGTGTCCTCTATTTACTTTACTGTTTAAGGCATGACGTGATGGTGTTACTCATCATCGAACCGAAAAGAACGCGCATTACTTATTAGTGACTTAGGACTCATGTAAAAAATTTGGAAGTATCAAGAGGGGAAGTAAAGCACGTTTGGCAGTTGATACTGTAGCACCCAGCATAAGTGGCGAGTAAACCTCTTTTAACTTCCTACATGGACACAAAATTGGCTGATTTGATCATTTAATCCCCATTACTTGTTGCCACTTTCGTCTCCTCTTCCGGGGATCAGCTACTACCCTATCTCGCTTCGGTTCCGTTGAGCATCCAGCCACCAATCTGTCCTAGTATAATCCTATCAGTCCCGAATCTCCCTTAGCTATCATCTCTCAACACTGCTCTGCTCAGCAACCCCTTTTACCGCATCCTGCGACTTACTCTCCCTCATGCCTACTCATGTAATCATCCCATCCTTCCCGCTATGGTACACCGCCCTTTCTGATTAGTGTTGTTCATTTGTTTACCTAATCGAAGGTTTTACTGCCTCTTGCAGATCAGTTCCTCTGTGTTATTGTCGTCTTCCCATAACTCCTCCTATTTTGACTCCTACAGAACCCAAATTTCTCCCAGAAAGCAGCAGTGGCCAAGTAAAAGGAATTCAGCAAATTCTTTGCTGCGCCAGAGGTTAACAAATAATTTTCCCCCACTTCCCGTATCAAAGGCTTGTAGGTCTAAATGGAGATTTCCCAAATAAGCCATTCTCAGCCTTCAATGTGGGCAGCATAGTGCAGACGTTAATTGTACAAGTACTAGCCGTTTTGGTGGATAAATGAGTATAGGGGTTAGTGTGGGGGCTAGGCACTCGACTGCTTCTAGCAGTTATCAGTTCATCTCATTATCACTTTCTTTATGTAAAACGCCAGAATGCAGGTTGAGATTGGAGGTACAGAGAGCACCGGATGAAGAGTTTTGGCAGTAATCCAGGTTAATAAATTAGTAAAACATCCCTTCTCGTGGAGACCTCTTCTCTCTCCCCCTCTACATTCAAATTTGCCTCGTCTCGGACCGATATAAGGCATTATCTTTTCAAAACAGCTCATACATTTAGAAAATAAAAACAATTTCAACTCCATCAGCCGATTACTCACTCACACCGCTACCCATCTTGACCAATTCACAATGTTACCCCTCACTGAGAGAAGATATCTTTTCCAACGGGAATGGTCCTTACTCAGGTCAGCCAGTTCAGCAGAATGGACTTCTTCCCCTTTCTCCACGTCCTGCAACTTCATTTGCATTGTAAAGGATGCAGTAAGAAAAGATTTCTGTTAGTTACCATGCGGCAGTTGTGTTGTCACGGGCAATTTGCACACCATTGTAATTGTAACCGACAGATTAAGAAACTATTCATGCTATTAAAAAGGACAACGCCTGCGGTTGTAGTTGCCTTTGACACTAAGATAAAACTCAGTTTTTGAGGGAGGCTCGTGTTCCACAGCGCTTAGAAGTAAAAGAGAACAAAAAATAACAAAATTACTTGCTGCAAGAAAGGCCAAAACATTTCCCATCATTATACTTACCATCTGTCATTCGGCATTAGCCAATTTGAATGACTTTTATTAGTATGCTATCTAAAGGAATAGTCAAAAATGGCGA
>NW_020170438.1:479753-481392 GCF_000524195.1 Echinococcus granulosus
GGCAAAGCAATTTTGCATGGATAATACATTTAGCGCAAAATTTAAATCAGAACACATCATTATGCTCATTAATTACATTATAACTATAAACTTTTTAAAGCCAAAAAATATATCTGACAGGAATGATTTGAAGTAGCAGCGTTTCCTAATTCAATGAAGAACATTCAGTACGTTGTTTTGCTCATTTCTAAACCTGTTATTCTTCTGTTTTCGTGCCCGAATTTCGTTGTCATATTTGCGATAATTTATGCATCGACTGCCAACACACAAGTATCAATTTGGACAAGCGGTGCAATTGGCTTAAAAATGTACAATTTTTGCAACAAAAATCCTCTCTATAAGGGTAAAAAAACATTCCTTGATTAAAAACAGGTAACTATGACTTACTCAGCCTTTTTTGACAGACAATCGCACTGCTGATTACTCTAACACTATACGTCAAACAAATTTTTCGTCTCTTTCCAAATGAACTGTTTAATTACAATGCAACACTAACGCGACTCTAGGCATGACATTGTCTTTTATTTGATTGCTCGGAGGCGTCATATACGCACCTGTTATTTCAAGCAGGTGATTATTACAACATTGACTACCTAAGTAAAATTTCACTGCATCTAAATTATAATTTCGGTGCAAATTTGACATATTCTGGAGTCATACGTAGGGTGTTAGTTATTTGTTAGAGAAAATCTAAAAGCCCACAGACCTAAACAAAACCTATGACTTTATTATCGTTGCCTAATACTGATAAATATTTTTTATAAAACTAATTGCCTGTCACATTCATAATTTTATATAACATTAACAACCTTACAAGTACCATGGTAGAGATTATAGGAGCCCTGATTGGTTATTAGAAGCAAATTTAGTTTGACGAAAATAATCAAAAGTCAAAATTCAAAAATGACTTATATGTCGCGCTTACTTGCATGAACTGGTGGCATTATGGGCATTGGAGCCTAATGAATATTGCACAACTAATTCGTTTCATGTTTTGCCTCTCTCAACAGTAACTTTTTTATTATGCAAATCTCAAAATGCTAATGCATCTTCTGCTATATAGGTGATCCAGTTAGATTTTAGCTTTTTTAAAAAAGGAATTCATATTCAGGCATCTGTGACATTCATAGCCAAAATGAGCAGCTCTTATAATGGTGGAGCTAAATGGGTCATTCCTAAATAAAAACCACCCTATACTTTAGATGAGAGCCTGTCTGATTTTGTAATTGTGAGTACTTCGTCAACGCGGAGGCCAGAAAGTTCTGCATATGGGAGTTATTAGTAGGTAAAGGGATGCTTCCATAATTGGTAGCGGAATTAACTGGAATCCAACGAATGCAAATTATGGGGTGGAAATTTATTCGGTGAAGGTGTCATTAAAGCAACTTAAAAATATGGGGGAGATAAACAGGTGTCGTTGGCATAAAAGCAACTGGTGCTGAATAGATGAGGTAAGGCTAAATGCCATTAAACTACTAACCAGAATTTGAAATTCGTCAAAAGTAAGGCACATTAAAGCAAAGGCGGAAAAAGGAAAAAGTACGACAAAGTAAGAGAATTAGCCGTTAGTGATTGTAATATTTGCAACGGCTGGTTGGATGAAAAATTACTGTCCTAATGAATTTTAGGCACTCAAAAA
>NW_020170438.1:481492-486090 GCF_000524195.1 Echinococcus granulosus
TGGCTACAACAACTTCGCATGGACAACGTCGGATGGGTAATGCTTTATAGGAAGTATGTACTGGACATCGATTGCCTTGGGTGATGGGATTAGGTTATTACGTTTAGATGACAGGCTGCTCGTCGATAAACACTATCATTAGAGTGGTTTGATTAGGCCTATACATTCTTACCCCAAATCGGAGCACAAAGTCACTAATGGAAGAGACCAGTGGGTCAGCTGTGAGACAGTTTAGGATATGGCACGGCTTTTGGGCAGGGTTGTCAAAGAGATGTCATTTTCGGCAAGCTGAGACTGCGACTGTTGATGGCAAAGGAGACATTTAAACAAATAAAGTCGCGTCTGTGAAACTGTTTTAAAATCGACGTCAGAAATTGTAAGCATTCAGGTGGTATGTAAGCCAAGGAAATTGAATGATGTACAAGTCATTGTCTCATTTAATCTTTACTGGAGTTGATTGCTGGTGAATTTCTACCGAATGATCATTTCAGTCAGGTTATTCAAATGAGTTTCACTTCGCATTTCACTTTGCAAATTTAGAGTCAACTGAAAATAAATCTTTATTCGCTGAATAATGGAGCCTGATTTTATTCAGAGGCTTGAACATGAGAACCCCTATTTAATGCAATATGTCAGCGGAAGGCGTTGCAAATGCGTTTTTCACTCAAATGCATTTCAAAAGCTTTCACTCTGGTAATGTTAATTCTAACTTAACAGACCATAAATGCAATCGGATTTTTAGAACCCATCAAGTCACTCTCGGCTTTTTAATTAAAAACCATTTCCATAAATGATCAGAATCGACTGAGGAGTGAGATCGTTAAATTCCACAAGTTCAGTAATACGATTGGCCTGTTACCTTCCAAAGTTGCAAGCTAAAATTTTTCCATTAAAATGGATTTTCTTGATTGCCCAAGTGTGAACGAAAGAAAAGCAAAGTCGGATAACCTGAATTTCCCAGCTCAATCAGTATCTGACCAATCGAAATACTCCCCGGTTCAGTAATTGCAAAAAGAAGCAAACCAACTTCCAGTCTAGATGTTGCTCATTGGTATGTCTAACCCCTGTGCACTAGTTTTAATCTCCACTTTATTCTTAGGCTGCCGGATCTATTTTCAGAAACTACATATCACGGCAATTCTCACTGCTTTCCCTCTCCTTGTCAGTGCTGCGAAATGCTTTTGAGTTCACTTCAAAATCTAGTCCTGTACAATGGGAGCGTCATTCAATGCAGTCTTCGATTTACATAATGGAGACAATAAATGGGATGGCATCAGGTAAGTTGCAGGTGACACCGGCAAAACTGCTACCAAGGCCGGTTTTAGCAATCGAAAAAGTAATATATCGCTTTCCGTTTTTCAATTTTAAGAAAGATAAATCCTATCGATGTGTTTTAACGCCATTAGCGCAACAATTTTTGGTAAGCAAGACTACAACCTATATTAATCTCTTTTATCGTGGATTCCCATGCATGTGCCTGTGTGTGTTTCTGTGAGATTGTGATAACTCTCTCAATTACAGACAAGGCCAAAACGTGCACTAACAGTTTGCGGACTTGTCCTGTTTTAATTATATTCGTCAGTGCCCAAATGCACCGCGATATCCTATCATGGAAATCTTGTGACGGGTGGAGAAGTGAGACCTGGCAAGCAAGATTTCACCAACATTGATGATTCTGGTCAGTACTGAAGGATGTGGGAGTCCACTTTTACACGCCGACGGGTGAGGTGTAGAAGTCGCTAAGAGGAGCACGGCTCTTAATTTGAACTGTAGATACTCTTTTGCTTTAACACCCTATAAATGAGGAACATGCAGTGATGGAAGTGAAAGATTATATGACCTTTGCATGATTTTTGTCTTGCATATTGGTGTGAGAACAAACTACTCTATAATATGCAAGAATTTGTTTGCTAACCAATAATCTTACCGAAATTGTAACAAATTTGTAGTCAAACCAGTTTGCCTTTAAGGTGATACGAATATTTGCAGCCTACCAATTGCCGAAGGAACGGGTGGCTACTACATGGCAATGTATGGGTGTAGTAACCCGTGAAACCACTGCGTGTGGTCCATCCATTGCGGTAGTGACGGCAACGCAAACCGACTCACCTCACTAAAGTACTGCCAACGTACCTGCACTGGGTTCCTAAAAGAGAAATAATCTTCCTTTGATTAATGACACACTTTCAATTTACATAATTTTCTGTTTGTCAACCAAATAAATAAGCGATTGCTCATTGAAGACTTGACTTGTCAATTGATTATTTACCTGATATTGGGACGCATCGGAACTAACCTACAATTGCAATTGATACTGAACTTGTCGGGAAAGGTGGTTGACTTATAGCTCTACACTTAATAGTTTAATTTGGGTGCCATCTGCATTGTGCGGTTAAGACGATTACGTGCTACTCATTTTTTGATGCCATTAGTATTCATCAAGATCATATCAAATTAGTAAATCAAACAGTTGACTATCGAATCTGAAGACACAAATACTAAAAAGTGATGTACTTAATTTAATCAGAGGAGCATCATGTGGACACATTTTGAAAAATTTTTAGCCCTACGCTAATAATAATAGCTTTAGAACTCCAGCATTGAAGGAAAGGTGCCACTCTGGATGCATGCTGTTTAACGTATAACAGTGTGACCGACTGAGAATAAACAGCATTCAAATAATTCAAAACGGTCCCTCAACAAAAATCATTGTACATGAATTATTGCATGCTTTGACTAGTTCATCAATGATCCTATGCCAAATGTCAACCTGAGGTGAAGTCCACTTCTGATATCACATTGTACAAGACTAATCAGCCAACTGTAAATGGAAAACTTCTTGAATGGTAAAGTTAATGGCCTCCCTGTTGCAGTCGATTTTAGGGGCATTGGTTTCATCAGCTAGGCGCGGTACTTCATTTGCTCACATAGGTAAGTAGTAAACCTACCCACGATCAATGCACAATGAAAACTGGACTTGCCCTTTAGAACTCACCCAAAACTTATCCATACTTGCAGGATTTATCTGTCATATAGTTGTTTTTTTCTTTTTGAATAAAACAAACATTTTAGAGTTGCAGACCCATGTAAAAAGGAATGCGATCTAGGAGACGAATGGTCTGGGCAAACTAAAATATAGGGCTCATTCAATGCAAAAAATATTGCAGTGTACAATGAAGGATACCTCAACGTGGACAAGCTCTTGCTCCTGGGATCTGCAAACCAGAGGTTAATAATTATATATCAAGGCATACAAATTGGTAAATTGAAAAGTTCCCACGAAATCCTACAAGTCACTAAAAATATTAATAATTAAATGAATGAAGGGAAGTAAGCAAATTAGCTTAGCTGCAGGTACGACTAATTGGCATTGAAGTTGCACATCTTGTCGTCCCATCTGTTGCGTATGCGTACTGTCTCGGAGGCTTTGCTGAAGTCTTCACATGCCTTATCGTTTTAGCTTGAGGGGATAAGGCAGGTCATTTGGATGGCGTGATAAGACTCCAGGTCAAAATCGACACCACGTCGAAAATGGGTAACAATAGCAGATAATTCACAAGTTTTATGTACGCCATGAATAAGCTTTCGTTTATCAATCTCGGTGTCATTCCTTCCTAGACATTTACATCTTGACAAGCTTTTCAAATGGGCGTAAGCTACTGGCCTTGAACACTCGGTCGACTTGGTGCGGCCAGCCGTGAGATGGTGCAGTGCCACGGCACAGCCACATCAACTTTACTACGGCTCTTCTTTTCTCCTCATTAGTGACAGTTTTATTTTATATAGGAATGAACTGCTGAGTGTGCAGGCACCCGCCACCATGTAGTTCTCAATGTCGCTTAGAAAAGCGCCCAAAATGTCTCGCCCCTACTCACTTCTTGCGCTAAACTAATTGAGCAACTGATGTATTCTTCTGTGTCGACAAACTAAATACGCCCCTGTGTCCAAGTAGGTGTGCTATTTTCTGCCACTCTTATCAGTGTGGGCCTAGCGACTTACTGTTATTCTCCGTATGTGCCTTGTGTTCCCACGCCCTTTAGTGAAGACTAAGTAGAGCAAAGCATTAACCTCCTAGTCCATCCACACCGCTGTTACAACATAGAGAACTAGTTGAACGTCAGGAGAAATTGGGTCATTTGAGTCTCAGGTAAGTAAGTTAATGTGCTGTGTTGTCAACCCAGTGATATTGTCACTAATTGCACCTCAATCAATTCGCAAACATAACGACGTGCAATCCGATAATCACAAATTCAGCACATTGCAAGCCATTTATGCACTACCAATTTCTCCAAAAACACGACGATAAAGTGCTACGTTAGGTCGTTTAAGGAGTACTTGCAAAGAAGTAGCCAAACGGAGAAGCAATTTGTCAAGAGGGGGTAAGAGATAGTAGCATTGCGCAGACCATGCCAACTCAGCTTTGTACAGGCACAGTCAATTTAAATAAATTGGGTAGCCTCGATGAGTTGCGTGAGCTACGAGACCTCCTCACTTGACACCGTCTCAACCTCAATGATTTGTCAAATGGACTCGTCCGATTAATGTGAATTCCTAGAGAATAAACATGTGCTTGAAAGCATGGAAGCAGAATCGCCGAT
>NW_020170438.1:486190-502173 GCF_000524195.1 Echinococcus granulosus
CAATGGATTTTGCATTGTAGTTTTCCGGATATGAAAATGGGACTGGAATTTCTTTAGTGGATATTCGCTGCATCTATCCCAGTACCTCACACAAACTGAGATATAAGATTTTACCTAGCGCACGGAGAATTGCACAATTGAGAGGTCTCTATGCAATCAACCATCATTTCAGAATAAGTCCATGTCATATTTTTGTGAAACGGCTTTAGTTAAATTGACGACCTACGTGTAATGCGTACATAAATTCACAATGGACACCTCTCGGTTCATAGACACACTCCACGTTGGCATTGGTCCACTCCACTAATTACACTTTCTCGTCCTTCTACAGTTTTCCCCTACACCGTTATTGAAAGGGTACCATGAATGAAGTAAAAGATACTCAATCAACGCTTTTTCTCGAAAGACGAACCAATTCCACAAAATTCGCACAAAATTCCGCTTGATTGACAGCAGGAATATTGATGAGTCAAGCAAAATTGCCATCTAAATTCATCATTGACCATATAAATATGCTCAATTAGGGGTCGAATGCAATAGTAGCCACAGCGCAAATTCCGTCAAATGACAAGTTTGAACAGTGTGTCCTTTATTTATGTATGCTTAAGCAAACTTAAATGACTTTAGAGGTATTCTAAAGCAATTGGTCGGTCATATCACCACAAAATGATATGCACGTCTAGACTGGATTCATAGCACTACTAATGTACATGTGCTTCAAGATCTAGTGATCCCTCAATCATTTGCTTTACTTCACTTGTTGAAGAAAGGTCTTGATTCCGAACGAAATGAAGGCAAAGCAAGCGTCAGTTAACAATTCTCTCATCTATTAGAAACGTATTCCTTTACCACGATCATAGAACTTGTTCAATTGCTTAAGCCTAATTTGCTAAGAAGGACACCTAGTTGTTCTTACCCAACATCTTTGCACGCGAGTAGGCACTTAACCTGTAAGGACTTACCATAAGCATTAGATTTGCAATTGCGCGAGATAATGGGAACACATTGTATCAGCGAGTTTGAGAAGTGGTAAAATTAAGTGAAAGAGGTTAGAACACGTTGGATTGCAAATGGCTCTAGGGCATTCTTAACATTCTTTCAAGCATTCGTTTTTTAGTTAACAAGGCTTTTCAAAAGTACGAGCATCGACAGCGGTCCAAACACAGCTAAAATGAAAGCAAATTATACAAAGGCAGAAAACTACAAGTCAAAGGTGAGGCCATCTAAATTAACGTGGCCTTCTTGAGACATAAACACGTCGAATTAAGTGTGATTCAATTAAGCGATAAATAATCTGCAGAAATAATTTTGGCAAACTGATTAAAATAGAGGGCAAGATGATTAATAAGTACCACAATTCTGACATAGTGAGCAAATCACAATGCTCTTAATCACCAGACTATGCATTTATTATAAGCACTTGGTGAGCATATAATTGTCCAAGTTATATTATAAATCGCACTCTTGCTGCTTGCGAGGTGGACTAACGGTATGAGCAAGCAACTCACTCTTCAGGACATAAGTCAACTCAGATCCAGATCCAGATCCTGAGGGATGGGGAAACTTGGAGAAATCTGTTAAGTAAATGCGCCACTGCAGACAAGTGTGTAAGATAGTGATTTTTACCAAAAATCCTCATTTTATGGACTTACCAGAAGAAGTTGTTGTTAATAAAGCTGGTGAGGTTGTATCTGCAACAGATTATTAAATAAAAGCGATCAGACTCAATGCTATCATAGATCGTGCAATGCTCCACGTAATATTGTGAATTTAAAAAACAAAGTAGTGCCTATTGCAATGATCATTATGTTGGTTTATTTGCTCCTCTGTCACGTAATAGGCAATAGCTGTTGAGTAAAATGAGCGAATTTACGTCCAAAGTAATAGGCTTGGCGTTGGAATTGGGGTAATATGCTTTGGACAGAGGGACTAAGTACTGAGCACCGAATATTGGTATTAACAAAATGCGCATGCAGTACAATTTGGAGGGTGGAAAATGCGCCAAGAATACGAGGCAAAATGCAACTTCCAAAACTAGCTGCTTTTCCACAATTTCCGCGGCATAGATTTAGTAACGATACACTACAATTTTTACTTACCCCTATCACCCCGATTTCCTGAAAGTCATGTTAAGTAAGTAATGGAAAGTGTTTACCAAAATGCATTTTATCAACACTTCATTAGTGTCAACTATTCCAAAGCGCAAAGTGCTTCATGAAATTGAGGGCAGTATGCAAGCATAAAGCAGAACTTCCTTTTAACGAACGCAGCATTGAATGACATTATGAGGAACATGAAATAGGCCTGTGTTTGAACTTACCGTCACAATCCGCTATTTCTGGTGATTCACCCAAATTAATGCAATCCTTTTAAATCTTTCTGACATGCTGTATGCTTAGACCTGTTACACAGCTGTTTTCCTTTAGATCGCACTCACTTTTTAGCAGCCTTACAGTAAAATATTTTTATTGAAAAAGATTTATAGCGGAATAAGGCAGTGGTCCTGCCTCATTGATCCGGATGCGTCCAATCAACAGTAACGGCCAGTCTTCCACTGAACGTTTGCCAAGCAAGAGTGGTATAATTTTCCGTGTTATTTCGAGAGATTGTCACGCCAAATATGCTCAAGCTGGACTGTGCATCTTTCGTCAGAGTACCTTGAATGGGCAGGGAAAAGTGTGTTTGGGGCATAAGTTTCGTTCATGAACCTGGAAATAACCCGCTTGCAAGCCCAATAAACTCACTGCGGTAAGGCGATTCGACCACTGCAAGATTATTGCCTATCCAACTGCACACGAATCCTCCGATTAGAAAAAATGCAAACTATAGTTTAAGGAACATGTGGTGGAAATGATATTATGCAGAATCGTGAGGAAACGACGGACCGAACTAGGTCAGTATTGTTTGAAATAGAAAGTAATGTTGTGTCAATATTTTTAAAATCAACACAAACAGTTGTTTTACTTTCTCCGATTTGAACACCGAATTTGAGTTTGATCTGTGATTGCCCTTTCGAAAATCGAGAAAGCGGATGCGATGTGTTTAAGTCAACTTTACCTGCATGCAAATAAACTCGGTAAGTATACTTCAGGGTATTTCTTTCCACACTCAGACATATGAAGGCCTTGGGCATGCAATGGACCTCATACACCATATCAACCACTCAAAATGCCAGGTTTTTCAATGAATGAATTGATGATTTCATTTAATTAGAACATGCGTTCATCGTGTAGAATGCCTGCATATTCTTCTCGAACCCGACACAACAAACCCATCTGCGGCCTTGGAAAAGTACAATTCGGCACAAAGTAAGTTGTCGAAAATAGGCTGTCTTTAAGCCATACTTGCATCCCGCCTGTTCCGGAACGTCGCGTAGAGTAATGTTTGCGCTTTCTAAAACAACAGTTTTCGCTTACAATAACGAAAAGACTTAATCCCCTATTCTTTTCATGCGTGCAAGGATGTTCATTTCCAACTACTTCCTGTACACGGAATCAACTTGAGAATGTCCACTTTGATAAAGTGGCAATATTTTGAAGCACTCTCACTGGTTTAATTCGAGTGTTTTTCTTTACAAAGGGCAAATAATCGAAAAGGGGAAGTGGATGATGCAATGAAGAGGCGTTATGAAAGATCAACGCACGTTCATCCATTTGGTAAGGACCACCGTCGATTTTACCACCAATATAACATGAACCATTTATAACTCTTAGGTGGCTTGCAACCCTGTCTTCCGTCAGCACCACTATGAACTAAAAAATTAAAATGCCTATTGTAACATTTAGGGCATGAGCACACTAGCAGTGATACTGGATGAAACCATGTTTTGCACTACCTATCCGTAACATCCCCAAAAAAATGACAGATGTGGTGTAAATTTGAATCTCGAAGTAGCTGAGTAGAAATGTTAGAAATGCGTGTCTGTTTATACAAGTGTTTAGTACTTACGGCTCCTTTGGGGAAACGAAAGTGCCATGTTGGGAATTGTCCCTTTGGTGTCCCGACGATCCGAGAACCTCATAGCAGTGGATCCTCTTCTTTTTCAGATATAAACAAGCATTCAGATTTTGTCTGGTGTGTTTGCATAAATGTCTAGGTCATTTGTGAGAGCAACATGTAACTGCCTTACGACATGTGCCTCCATCTGTCAAAAATTAGAAGGCTTCTCTGTTTTCAGCATGCACTTATTTGAGGTGCTGTCATGAGAAATGCACAAAATGCCACTATGAAATTTGAATGCAAGGGCTACTTATTGCACGATGCAAATGCAAGTGAGTCCCGTATGCCCAACTCCATATCTATTGGCTTGTTTACCTTTTAAATGGGTGGTTTTCTTCTCGTACATCCTAATTTTAGCAGCGTGTGGTCACAACATCCACAGTGGAGGCAATGTCAATGCTGTAATTCAAGAGTTGAGAACACTTCTCACCTGATGTAACCATCCATGGTGATGAGCTATGATGACTTGCAACTGCATCTGAAAGCTGTACTGTCACTTTACTTCCACTCAATCAGTATGCCACAAAGAAGCCCCTGCGCAGTTATGCCATATTTTACAACTGTCATTTCTTGCATACCCTATTGCTGAGCATGCATGCATACTTGGCCGACAACGGAGCTTATCATAACTAAGTGCTTTGTAAAAGTGGCCAACTCACAAAGGCTATACTTATTGCTGACGCAAGCACATTGTTATAGCATACAGTGACGCAAATAACAGAAAATGATGTCAAGATGAGGAAATGAGTACGTACCTGAGCAATAGGCAACAAAAATAAGTACAGTGTCGATTACCAACATGGCACACGCTCATAGCTGGCAAAATGCCTTGTGTGTATTTATATGCGAATCAGCTACAATGTTTCTCAAGTACCTTTATAAATACATTTAGTTGTATTATACGCCGTCCTTCCCTTCTTTCTATGCACTTCAAACAACTTTCAAGTCGTTTAGAAAAAGGTTCCTCAAAGCATTTATTTGTATGTTTCAAAGTCATGGCGGTAAACTTAAACGCCAGCTATTCTAATGTGTCATTCCAGATATAAATTAGTGAATGAACAGATAATTTAGTAGGGGCATATTTGGGTACCATAAAAAATGGAAAGGTGTCAGGCTTTGAGATTTATTATCATATACCAATGTATCCGAGGTCAATCGGCACTGATTTCATGACCCCAGTTTTTAAACTCAAGCGGTTTAACGTAATTTTATCGTAAATCAATCTCCCTTCAAGCCGAACCTATTCCAATGTCTCTACTGATTAACTTCCCATCATATCCCACGATTACACAAGTTGTTTGGAACAACAAATGATGAAAATTATTGTGTTAATGCAATTTCGAAGTTACTGCTCTATTAATTAAAACTATGTATTTGTCGATATAGTCGTGTGTTTTTTCTAACGAATTTGCATTTGTAGCCTCTATCTGCTCCATTACAAAGTAGTCAATGGTTGCCTACAAAATTCCTAATAAGTGAGGTAGATTTTTCAGAAATAAAAGCAGCAGCTAAAATTTACTGAAGGTCACATCATGTTATATGTGTGTGTGGTCGCCAACACTCCTTAGACACCAGGCAGAGTAATCGAGAGGTAAACATTTCACCACGGGGCTTCTAATATTTACAACCTATGCATACTCAGATCACATTACCTACTGACGTAGGCGCTGATTCCAGCTGGTATTCTTATACTTGTTGTAGATACTAGCACACATGAGGTGTCTCCATGTCTCATAAACCAATGAGGAAGAAGAGAGCAGAAGTGCTCACAAGTGCTTCAGGAATGTCTGAAAAAAGAGCACTAAGAAAAAAACGACTTTTTAAGATTGGAAGTATTTATATTCAGTCCCATAAATATGTAAGTGATTCGTACCCTAGGAGAATTTAAGGTACGTTCTTTTTATATAATTTGTGGAGAAAAGAAAGTAGTTAAAGAGAGAGGAAAAGATTATGCACCTATTTGCACTACTGGATGTTAGTACTTCGTCTTGGAGGCACTTATTGCAGCGGTGTGAAGCATGTAAGTGTGTGCAAATTCCATGTTTCCAGATGACCTCGAACGTTCGAGAATTAATCATGGTAAGCAACATATTCTGTCGAGTCGAAGTAGACGTCTCCAGCACTATGCCACACAGTAACCTAAATCGAATATTCCAACTACAAGTTGACAGACAGTCAAAGTGCTTAAACCAAAATGGATTGCGCCTTACCTACAGTTTAATCACTACTCCTTTCAAGCGATGAAATTACTGGAAATGTAAGCCATTACCACATATCAACTATCCTGTTTTGAAATAAAAACTGCTGCATACTCGCTTCCTATTAAATAAGGACATTGGCTCTTGTTTGTACGAGCCTGATATAGCTCGCAAGAGGGTTTCGGTTGCAAGAACTTTATAGAAGCTGCACTCGCATTATGGACCTGTTAATGGCTAAAATGCACTCACGTGCTCATACACACCAGCCAAGAAGTATTTCCACCCACAAGCACTCGACAGTCAGGGGCATAAATTATCTCCGAGGCTATACTTACACTTGATCTGCTACACTTATTTACACTACTACCTTTTGGTAATGGCATTCTCTCTCTCATGGTATTCTATAAACGTGCTAGAGGGATGCACTGGAGTGATGAAGTATATTTCTTACAAATGGTTTACATAGAAGCTGACGTCATGCCCAACCTGTGGTGTAGCTGTTGGAGGCGTTTAATCTACGGCATTAACAACATATCCCACGCAATTTCCACCAGAAAATAAAATTATTATAAATTAAATTAATGCATAAGTCTCAAAACCTTAAATTTACTTAACTTGCAAAATGGAAAGATTTTTACGAATTTTATGAGTACTACTTTAATCTGTTTAAAGCATACATTCGCAAGAATAATAATTTCGGCCTGTTCTTTGTTAACTAGTAGCATTTCCAGTTCACTTTCTATTCAAATATGTCTAGCCTATTTATTTTAAATAAATTGGGAGGAATTTGTAGATTTTGCCGTAGTTGAAGGCACTAGTTAATTGGGGTGAACCCATTCACCATCGTTCCAGTTAGCCTACCAAATGGCTATTTCGTTCAGTTGCCAACACTTGTAAAATAGCATCACATTTTGATCACAGGTAATTGTTATCCTTCATCCCGTTAATTTGAAATTTATTTATCAAAATGGAGTGCATTTGGAACGTGTGTACCTTGCGCCTTCACGTGCTTTGATGCTCTCCTTTTCCGTCTGTACTCCAACACAAATAAAGCACATACTCTAAGATGGAAGTAGTGTGCTTTGAATTTGCCAAGTGGGCTGAGGGTGAAGCGTTAAAGTGAATACTTAACCATTTATCATGCATGGTTATGCCTAAGTGTAGGAACACAAAAAATGAAAAGGCCACGTATGCAGTGTTATATCAGAGACGCAAAGGACAGAAGTAGCATTAAGCCTACACTTAGTAAATCATCAAGTGCATGGCCTTTTTGATGGCATGAGTTAGCGAACATTTGAGTGAGGATGACACATTCTGGTGCACTGTTTGATAGGCCCATGCATGAAATGCGACTTACATTGCCGCCTTGAGATATCGTTTTCAACCAATAGGGCATTTCTTCAGAAATCACCAGTTTTCAAGTTTTACAGGGATCAGAAAAACTGACTCATTAAGCCGAATGAATCCATGGGATGCATCGTTTATTGCATCGATTGCCAAGGAGGGCATCCACTCTAAATTGCTGTCTTACCCTTGACTGCTTGCAGTCTTGCATACATGCATTTCATTACAATCTTCATTGCCTCATCGCCATAATATCTGCGTGAGTCACTTCAAGATACCACCTAAAGCACAAAAAGTAGCTCGTGCTTATTTCTGACCTGACACACACTGTATGTTCAAAAAAAGAACGGGTGCTTTAAAGAACTGCAATTACATACTCCGAGTGATTTGACAGCCAATGCAAAAAAGTAGTAAAGCAGACTATTCCTTGATTGAATCAACACGTTGAACTTCAAAAAGCCTCTGTGTGCGCTCCGAATTTGATTATTGCCTCTATGATGGGGCTGTTCCACTTGTCAAGATGCCACGTGAATTTGAAAGGAGGCAATTGACTTACGACGTATTCATTGCCGTGACTATCACGTGGATCGACTCTTATCTTACAAGCGTGTCAGAGTGACTGTAATCTCAAACCGCTTTCTACCATTTGGTGTCAAGAATCTCCGAGTTTTTATTTAAAAACATTTTATGGTCAACATGACAGACACACAAGGCCAACTAGAAACCGCCTCTTATCCATGCACCACTTAGGCGTTATTACTACATTGTAAGTGCCACATCTTTTGAAGTCTACTTGGACAGCAGAAACTAACAGAAGATACATGCATGTCCCGCTTTTCTTTGCACAACTATGTATTTGCTACCGAACCCAATTTCCTCGTTTTCCACAAATCGAGTGGTGAATCAGTTTTTATGCAACAATTCATTGTCATTATTCCTTCATTTTTCCGGACATGGCAACAAATTCGCAAGCACTTCATCCAGTTTTCAAGTCGTTTTATCTAAAAAAGCGCCACAAGGAATTCTTTTCCATTTGATTCATCTGGCTTAGTGATAACCACATTGTTGTGCCCTATATTTCTCTGTCTAGTTAAGAGTTGAACAGATTTTCTGATGGCTAGACAACGCCTAGTAAAGAGGCGCGCGGTACATCTGCATTGTCCACAAATATAAGTGTATTTGCATGCCATTCTCACCCACTAAATTGGTGGCTGAGACCTCACAATTAACATTCTTTCGCAAACACTTCCGCACCCCTACGACTTCATACTGAATCATGAACTGCTTACTCACTGAAACCTGTCGCTAGATACGCGACAGGGGACTACACTGTTCATTTTCGTTAAGGCTTCAGTGGTAAAACCTCTTACAAAATAAACACATCCTATGTTTTTAATTCAGTGCTGATCATGTTTTTCTTGGGCCTTTTCTTCAAATTCTTTAAATTGATTACAAACAAAGGCTGCGTTTATTTAGCCCATTTCTACCAGATCCCGTACTGCAGCAATCGGTGTTTTAATAGTTATTCAAGCGTCAGCTGAGGAGGTGACTGACTTCTGAGTCAATGATCCATCTCGTCAATTTCACCAAATCTGCATTTTCCTCCATTTCGCCGAATGAACTGTGCTTGGGATGGGGAAGGCAAAGGAAGAGTGCTCTATCTCCAAATCCGCAACACTATATGCTGCTCCACTACGGTATATTCTGAGCCCATTTCAGTCCATGCCATCTCGGACGCCAATCAGGCGTCAGGCTGATGGTGGGGAGGGACGCAATTATAATTGCTCCTATTTTTCACCTACGGTTAAAATAGCCTCCGCCTTTAGAATTATCGTCATAGTTGTGCAAATACGCCTTCGATTGTGCAAAGTACCCTTCAAGTTGCACCTACCTGAGTGGCATTGCAGTTTTTTTAAGGACATTCACTTGTTTTGAAATTGCAACAGTTGGGAATATGATGTGGCTTTCTGCTGGCCACCCATGCACTCAAGTGCACTATCACTCCCGCTTTCGAGTCCTCATACCCACTTTAACTGTGACAATTGTTTCCTCCATGCAACAAGGTCATTAACCTCTCTGCCCTTACAAAGGTTACAACAACTGCACTTCCTTCTTCAGACTATGCCAAATCCCCCTTTCTCCTACTTATAATTAAAAGCCACTTTCGGCAGTTTCAGTAGACTGAGTGACCAAATGCCCATCTCAGCTGAACAGAAGGCAGTACTTGATCTCTAGTTGGCACTTGTAATGAAGTTTCCTTTAAGCCAGTTCCTCACATTCATTGTCCAGCAATGATTAAGTAGTCGAAACACATTTTTTTTTCTGCGAAAGCTCATTTTGACATGTCTTGCGTGAATGAGCATTGACAAAAGGTGTTTGTAAATAATCAGGTATAATGCACGATCACAAGATAAAAGCACTTTGCAACAGGAAAGAGACCAACTTCGCATGCACAAAGGTTAGTATCAGACCATTTTATTGCCCTTTTATCCATGAAACTTTTATTTACATGCACTACATTCCATTTCAAGGAGTCAAAGTGACGTGTTCTGTGTTCACTGCGTCGTGGTTAAAAGGTAGACAGACAAACAGACAGATGATGTAGCTGGAGGAGAGATAAGAAGGAATAGGTCAACAAACCCTGTCGTCGCTTCCGCGTTGTGGTAGAGGGAGATCCTCTGCAGTGTGAGGAGTGGTCCTTCCACTTTTGCATCCTCTGAAGTCAACAAGAGAGAGAAATAAGATCGCAGTGTGAACATATGGACTAATCGATACAAGGTTGGTCACCTTTCCCCGGTACCTCATCATCGAGGCGGATTACTTAATCAAGACCCTAGCGGTTTCAATGGGTCGCATTAATTATGGATAAGGTGGGTCTTTGAATTGTACTTTTATCCTACAAAGAAAAGCTTAATCAGTGAAAAAAGGCAGTTTAGGTTCTGCAGCAAGGAAAACTAAAACTTGGGAGGTTCTGAGGTAAATTAGTAAAGGAATCAAATTCTTGAGTAGTGTGAACTAGGAGACTTGAAGGAACTGGGGCAGATAGGTGGAGACTTAGAATCTGGAGTGATAATAAATGGAAGATTAGGAGCAACTGATGTAGAAAGTCAGAAATTAGGCAGATATGTGAAGGATTGGGATGTAGAGTGAGGGGAACTGGATGACTGGAAACGAGGTGCTTCAGTGTCGGGAACTGGTTAGTTTGAGAGGACCTGCTGTCGATAGAAAAGTAGGATGTGAAATGATGGGATCTGGGTTACTGGAGAGAAACAAAGGCAAATGAGATTGATAATTACGATGAGAAGTGATGGAAAGTATCTACTTGCAGAGGAGTTTTGCAGAGAGTTATAGATGTGTGGGGCATCAGGACCTAGAGCAATGGAGAGTAAGGCGTATGAAAGAAATGAGGTGGACAGGTAGAGAATTAGGTCATGTGGTGTTTGGAGGATTAATGAGCGTTAGGAGCTTTATAGGATGAAATTGGGGCAAATAGGCAGAGTTAGGTAGAAGAGTTAGAGGAGTTTGATATTCAAAGAGGGAACAAGGCAGGCATGCCTAGCTTTGGGTCCCGAAGTGATAGGAACTAGGTTCGTAACTGGTGAGAACTGAATGACCAGTAGGAGCCGAGGTAGATATGTAGAAAATTGGGTATTGGAGTGATGGGATGTAGATATTTGGAAAGGACCTGGGGCGGATAAATGGAGCAAGCTTGTAGTAATGCGAGCCAAGGAATCGGAACGAATTTGGGTAGATAACAGGTAGGAAACAGGTAGGTAGAGAATTAAATTCTGCATTGGTAGGAACTGGATACTTGGAGAGGATCTTTTGTGGACAGTTGAAGAACTATATCGGGGAGTGATGGCCATTTTGTATCATCCCATGAATTTCATCTTTAGCATATCATACTCTAAGGCCTTTTCCACTACCATCTTTCCCGCTTTCTCTCAGTCCCTCATTAGTCTAGATATTTAATCGGGACTAGTTTTTATTGACCCCACAATGCATGTTGAATTTGAAATGTTGCACTATAAAGCTTTGTTAAAATATTTTTTGAGAGCATGTCCTTAGGCGTAGCGTTCTGTTTGTGATATCAAATTTTCCATCATTGGCTGTGGTCTTCAACATCAGGAAATTGACTCCGCCGTGATAACGCTACCTTTCGCTATTTTGAACCATTGCATCCCTAAGGCAGGTGGCGTTGTCAATAGCCTTGACGAAAAATGCCGAGAGGGAGGTAGAAAGAGTTAATTCTAGCCTTCTGTTTATCATTTCCTCTGTAGCGGAATTTATTTCCACATGAACTATCCTGGTTATCCCCAGTACATATGTGAGGCAGCTCTCTATTCAATTCTGCTTTTGTTGTGCTACAAGTTCATTTAAAAGCCATGGCATCAAATGCTTCTTCTTAGAGAAAGATTGGAATAGTAAACCTTCTTTTTCACCCCACTATTTTTAATGCATATCGTTATTTGCCTGAACTGGGTCCTTCACGGTTGTGCGTAAGGCAGTGCTCACTATAGGCATGTGGCAGTAAAGTGTGTATTCTGAGAGGTTTCCTTTGGCCGTTTAGTCCAAATTCCGTATTGCTTCCTTACAACAGTGCATTATTTTTAATTTGGAGACATGGTGTGGATGGACGTGAGTTCTTTTATGCCTTTAAGACAATGGCATTTGCCCGCCAAACGGGAGAGGCATTTGTACGACAGAGTCTGAGTAGGTTTTGCAAAAGTGAAGAGTGGAGCTACTTTTGACAGCCTTGTCCTTGTTAAATCCCCTTAACATAAGAAACTGCTTGCCTATATTATTAGTCAATCGTTGCAGATGTTTTGTAGATGCTGCCACCAGACCAACCCCATTTGTAGGCTATATTATTGCCGTGATTTGTCGTGGCTGTGTGTGGATGGATCCAAAGACTTTGTTAAATTACTTTGTTATTATTTTCAAATGTGTTGGCACATCTGCACTGAAAGTGGCATCATACTTGAAGGAGCCAGGGACTGTTGATGCCTACCTTATTGGTCAGACAGTGATCTCTGTGGAGATGAACAGAGACCTTCTGCGCAGTGATTGCAAGGCAGACGACACGAGGCAAATCAAAGAGTGCCATCTCGTTTAGGTCAACTTGCAATTCGCTTTCTAGAGATTGCGATGTACTTGGACGCGATTCATTTACCCATGTTGACACAATAAATGCCACCAGCAATGTATGTGCAGCAGTTATTTAATGTTGTCTTTGCAATTAGTTGTGGCGCAAAGATGTTGAGCATGCAAATTCTCACCTGTGTGTATTCCGGTCCTGACTGTTCCGCTGATCTGTACCACTGATAAGGAATGTAGTTTCCTCCAATAGCGAGGATGCAAAGATGAGTGCAGTTGTCCAGCTTACTGGGTAATCATGGAAATTCGTGCGATTTCCATATGATGGAACTTGTACGAACCTGTAGAGTGGATGCAAGTGTCCCTTGAGTGTGCACCAACCATCACTCACTCTACCCTGTGCTACTCTCATATCTGGAGGCCCTGATATTAAGAAATGACATTTAAGCCATTTAGTGGCCGTGGTTTTGACTTGTCCGCCTTGCCAATCGAATTCGTCTGCCGCAATTTCTGCACCGTAGTGACCCACAATCAGGCCTCGATGAAGAGACCTGGGACGACGCTTAGCTTTGTACTTGACCGATGATAAATACCCCTCAGATAGTATAAAGGTAAGGATAGAAGGGCAAACATGCAGTTTTCATTCATTCTTTGACGTTCTCTTGCAAAGTTTGTGCATAAAAGTTTCGCTTAGACACCACCAAGTGATTTTTCACTGTGGATTAAAATAGCGGTTAGTTAATGCTCATAAGAAGCCAAATGTAGCATAAAATATTAGTTCTTAGATTAGCCTAATAAAAGATAACTAAAGGAACTAAAAGCAAACATGTTTTCGAGAATTGATAAAAATTTCCAGTGGAACGGAAAGGGATTATTGCCACTGTCAAACCGGCAAATTATTTGTTACAACATATTCATAAGAACTTTACATTGCTTGCAAAGCTTAAAATATTAATGAAGGGAAGATTAAGAATATTTTGCAAGGAAAATTATTAAAATTATTAAAACTTGTTAAAATTCCATGCCCCAATATCTTAATAAATTGATTAAACTTCTTTATAAGTGGCAAACTGACAAAGTTGTTGTCATCGCATTCTAAAATACAGAAAAATGACACTTTGTTGGGCTGCAAACAATGCTCTTATCCGTGTGCTAATTAAGCATCAAGCAAACAGGAGTGCATAAATTTATCAAGCAAAGTTGAAACAACTTTGAATGTGCGGTGTTTAGACTGGCATATGTGAGTCAAGGCAATAAATTGAAGCGAAGTGATTAAAGAAGCAGAAAGATATTACAAGCTAGTGATTGGCGGGTAGCTTTTTAATTGTTTACTTACTGAATATTTTACTCTTGCACGAAGTTGCGATTGTGATACATTTTGTGTCAAGTTAAAAAATTAAAATAAATTAGGCCAAAAGTGAGGCGAAAAATTGATACCAAATCCCAGAATTACATTGACAAATATTTGGATGTTTTGATGAATTTAGTTGGTGTCGACAAGTGGTGTTCATTTGGAACTATGTGATTAGCATACGAATTCGGACATATCTGACAGAAACAAAGAACCGTAAATGTCTCCTACCGTTTCTGCAATAATCAAGTAATGATCGACGCAGTATAATTTCTTATTGTGGCACAAGGTTGCGGCACAACTTCACTTTCATATAACGCCTTGTTTTGTGCAACAGTGTAAATGGGTTGGTGTGGGTTCCATTGAGTTACCTAACAGGGCGATAGGGGAATGGAACATCAGAAAGCGAGGTTTGCGATGCAAACAACGTGTGCGCGGCATTCTTACTGTGCGTGTAAAGGCTTGCTTAAAGAAATTCTAAGAATTTGAATTCTACCACGATCGCTTTTCTCGCTTTTGTATCACTCGGAATCGTCTTAACCCATTAGTGAGCAATAGAATGTGAGTTTTTCTTTAAGCGATACTTACCTACTAGATAAACTCAGCAAGTGTAAAGCAAGTAGTCTTAAGAATGTTAATTTGACGCAATTTTAAAGCAGAATTTATGCAACCGTTTCAATGGGAGAGGAGAGGTGCCAGGTGCTGCAATGCTGGTGGCAGTGACTACACATTAATCCGTGAATTTACTCCCAGATTCGTTCATGCGCAACCGTAAACGATTTCGAATGCAACTTTTAACTTGACTGAAATAAATAAGCCGGTATTGTACTGTTGAGGCTTAAAATACCTTCCATTAATTTCAGTCTCTTTGAGGATTATAAAATGTAATGAATAGACTCACCGATTAAGCCGTTTCATCAAGCTGGAGGCAGTATGAATATGCAAGCCGGTTGCCGGCCCATCAAGAAGTATCACGGATGGATCGGTTATTATTCCAATGCCAATATTTAGCCCTTTTCTTTTGACGCCAAAATTCACCGGCAAAGGCAAATTATTTCCACTGAAGTGCCACCTCGTCATTGGAGTTACAAAATGCGCACAAATTGCATGCAAATAAATCAAACTTTTATTTCAAGTAACGCACAACTCACATTATCCTAATTTAAACTATGTGTAAGCTAGATAATGTAAAGCCATCAGTCAGTGATCGGTGCACGAAATATAGTTTAACCAAATTCGCGGAAATTATAAGGCCTTTAAGTGTAACTAAGTAAATATTAAGAAGTATATATGCGACTTCAATCCCTAAACCTACTTAATAGACGTTCCCTGTAATGCTCATATACTTAGATTATTGCTTTGCCTTCATTTTATTCCATTATTTTCTCCACTTACCCAGTCAAGCAACGATAGCTTCAAAACTTGGTGGTACCTAATTTTGTTGAAGGACTGATCGGAAAGCAAATACTGATCAGCAGACGGCTACAGAAAAGCAGTGATTTCACCTACTTATGCAGCCAAAACTTTGCTTAAACATTGCCAATGGATCATGGGACGAAATTTTTACAGCTATGGGATCTTTTAACATAGGTTCAGACGCAAAGCGCACAATACATACTACTGGTTAAATTATAGTAGTTCATTTCTAACTACTCACTCTCTGCTTCGATTTATAAGTAGTTCGCTCTTTCAGTTATAAGCAATAGGAATGCATGCCGAATATCATTAAAACTTAGGTTGCCAAGACGAAAGCTGCTGCTTAGCGGCTCAGACGGATAATTATGCAAAGGGAGAGGACTCTACGGAATCATTTACGAGATTTTCGGAGCTACATTATATTTTGCATCTAAAAGTCTCTCCGTGTGTGACCGTTTCGATCCCGGCCTGGATTAAGGAAAGGGGTTGACATGATCAATGGTATGGCTGGATTTTCCGATAAATGTGAGTGAAAAGGATTGTGAATTAGGCAGGAGAAAAAGGTGCCATAAAGAAGG
>NW_020170438.1:502273-503919 GCF_000524195.1 Echinococcus granulosus
ACTTATAAGGGTAAGTTTTAACTTGGCTTAAATGTGGGCATATCAAATTTCCGTTCAAGGTTGTTTGAATGCTTAAAATGCTACTACGGAATAGTTTGCGCGTGATTGTGTTCATCAACTCCAAAACGTGACGTGTCTGCTGACATACAGCCAAAACATTCATTGTAAATGTCTATGGAGAGGACGATATTGAACATTGTATAATGCATGGCACACTGAAGGCTTCATGCGCTGTAACTTACATTCACTTCACGTTAATACGATTATGCGCCGTGACCGGGTATTTTGTTAAATTTTTCTTACTTTTTAGCAACACCACCTTTTTTCCTACCTTAGGTTTTCCGTTTGCATTTAGAGACTGAAGATGGAGAATTTTTTAAAGAATGGTTAACCTTCTGACCATTCCAGTATGATTTCACTTGGTTGAACAGCATCTTTATAAATGTTTATTATGTGGAAAACACGCAAACACGATTTCTTGTAATTAATCTTAAAGTCAGTCGTGAATTGTTTAGCACTCAAAAAAGATAATTTCATTTAATCATTTCTTCCAAACGTCTTCTGTAAAATTTGCCACTTTACTAAGACAGCTACAAGAAAACAATTCAGAATGTATAACCCCGCCTTTATTGTAACAGCTATGTTAGGCACCACCATAAATAAAACGTTATTTGACTTATAATTAAATGGCTGCACATACATCTGGTAGCGAAATTTAGACTTGCCCACTGGCAGATATTTTGGCCATCGATCATACTATAGTGCATGCTTATAGATATTCAGATGTTGTGCTCCAGTCCAAGATTACAGACTCTGAGCTCTTGCCGCTTCCAACAATAAAAGTGATTCTAATAATGCATTTTATGTCAACCAAAAGAAGATGTGGGACAATATGCTGACAGCATAAGTGTGCAAAACTGGTACT
This sequence comes from Echinococcus granulosus, assembly GCF_000524195.1. Taxonomy (NCBI): domain Eukaryota; kingdom Metazoa; phylum Platyhelminthes; class Cestoda; order Cyclophyllidea; family Taeniidae; genus Echinococcus; species Echinococcus granulosus. The sequence continues at coordinate 503,199 of NW_020170438.1, forward strand.
GTGGAATGTAAGGGGAGATAAAGTTCTAATTTCTAAAGGTGTTTGCGTAGAAGCCCATAGAAGTGTCAAATAGTTCTATTTCATTTCGTTGAATATCATCTACTTCAGCTAAAGCTAATAGACTTCATGGATTTTATTTAGTTGGTTAATTAATACCGCGAAACCGAAAATCAGATTGCCGACATGTTTAGAAGTACATAACACTCAATCGCCAAGATTTTTTGTCACCTTTAAAGCTGATCTCATAAAAACGAAACAACAAATGACGAAGTTAAGTCAAAGATAAAATTTAAGTGCAGAAAAATGTCCCTAAATATATGATTGCACTGAGTCCCCTTGGTTATGGGAGCCTAAAAGTCAAAAAAGACATAATGAAAACATCAATAGACAAAAGTAATCCGTTATGCAAAGTAAAAATGCAGAGGGTAAGTATGCACCTGCAATATACTGTGGGAGGAGGCGATATCCTACGTTAGCAAAAATTTGTCAAAGTGATTTCAAGGCATTATTAATGGGACAAATGAACGCATGAACGCAAAGTGTACAAGGAATATAGACAAAAATTAATGATTCCAATTGTTGGCCCTTCTGACAGGATGAGGATATTCAATAGCGCAAATATTGAGCAAAGCTGATTGCCTCAATAGGATTAATTTGTTAAAATCAAATGATTTTGTAATGAATTCATAAATGGCATCCGTTTTGTTGTCTAATCGGGTTC
>NW_020170438.1:504019-506800 GCF_000524195.1 Echinococcus granulosus
ATAGTAATTTACGGAATTTAGCCGAAAGACTTCTGATCATTCTGCAAAGTGGGAAATTATTAGGCTTTCACGAATTTGCGCACAATGTGCGCCTTAGCATATAACGCAGCTCTGAGCATGTCGAATTTAAAAAACGTTGGTTGAATTTATAAGGCAACACTGGCAGTGGCTACAAAGGGACCTTAGTATGCAAACCATTGCTTGTTTTTTATGACAAACCGTTTATACAGAATTTCAAATAAAAGGTCAGGAATCTTGCAATAGCTCTAATGGGGTGTAAACCCATGCACTTGCTGCCTTTTGAGTCAAACACTACGCTAATTTGGGTGACACTCATTAGTCATTTCGTCAGATACGAATTGCTTTTGATATTTGTGAGGGCATCAATGCAGCCTACGCTCTGTTTTGTTCTTCGTTTGCATCAAATTATCTTCAGCATAATAACAAGTTGACACTATCAAAAATTACCAGTCTGCCTATTGACTAACAAGGCATTAGTGTGTGGATGAAATTCGAAATATGAAGCGAAATAGCAGCTTTGGTTTACGCGCATGTGTGTCTATGACAAGCATGAGACGGAACTGTATCCTGATTACGAAGTGCAAACTAAACACTCGTTTATGTAATGTGGCGCCACAAAGTAAGGAGCTTCTATATTTTAACGAATTCGGATTTGGGTTCATATGTGGTGTGTGACCACTTTTCTCTTCATTCTCACAGGGATAAGGTAAGTGAAGTTATAACTGCATTTTCCACATAGGTGGTGTAATGGAGTAGTCAATTTAATGGCCACTAGCTTCATGACCCTTTAAAATAAGGTCAATAAGTAGCATTGTTCAGCTGACAAATTTATTTTGCTCAAGGCAAAATGGAATCATTATCACTTTAAAAAAATTTTTGCTAGTGGCACCCATGTATCAAATTGGGTATTATTTATTAGAAATAACCGTATGTGGCATAGACGTGTGATCAATTTACATTTCCCTGCCCAAACCCGCGTGAGGAAACAGTCGAGCAAACCAAAATCTCATCATCACAAGCACGAGAAAAGCATAATTCTGTCATGCGCGCAAGTGTGTTCCCATTGCCGGAAGACTTCGAAGTGCGGAAGCCAAAGATCTAATCCTAACTGCTACTTAAGCTCATCCCTATAAATTCATGCAAGATTTAATGCTTTGTTAGCCACTGGACATTTTGATATTGTCCACCATTAATTTAGCACAAAGCGAAATCCGAAACTCGACATCATGCTATCGCCATTAGCAGGGGCATTATGGAGATTATTAAATTAGTGATGTGCAACATGGTGACAATTGTAAAGTTTGACCTGGAGGGCTCCGTTTAGTAACGCTAGGTAAGTAAGTAAAAAAGATTCAACATGCATTATGGCACAGACCTGTAATTGAAATTTTTTATTTATGGTGTCTGATATTCTGAGTCGGCTTTAGGATGTTTTATGCGTCTATTACAATAACACTGATGTCACCTCTGAAATATTAAACGGCTGCCCTCAAAGATGTAGTATTTATTTCCGAAGGACCCCTCGTCACCTTTCATCGCTATTCAGTTGGCGAAATTATTTTACTATCGGACAAGTGAATTTAATGCAACAAGGGGGTATATGCGGGTGTTGGATAATGGTTTGCATTTTAGAGACAATTCAATTCGCTGGATTTAAGTAAATCCGTCTTCCGTCAAAACTGTTTAAACACACAATTTGACACTTTGGAGTAGTCAGTTATGTATTTTTTTCTTAACTAATCAAACTTTACTTTGTGTACCCTTGCCATATTCTTGGAGATGTTGCCTAACGTCATTTTGTTTCATCGCATTTCAGTACCCGGATCGGCGAATTTCGGAAAGGGGTAAGCTGATAGTTTTCCGCCTTTGCACAGAGTAAACTGATCGAAAAATTAGCATTGCAAAAGGCACTTTCTGTTATCATTTGGGATCTTCCACAAAGTACTGATTTAAATTTGGGGAGATCAGATTGCGCACGATTTATGCAGCGCACCAGTTTTGCAAAACAATATTCTTTAGTTAGTCCATGGAAAAGCACGTTTTAAATTAATCCTTTGAAGTACGTCTCTCATTAGCATATAGCATTATAAAACAAATATAGTTCTATTGCTGGAAAAATTAGATTTAATAAAGCATCTAGATTGCACAATTTACATTAAAATAAGTCGGGTACTTAAGGTACGACGTTCCTAGAAGTTAAGGTATGATCAGCAGCAAATTCTTTGTGGCATAAACGAGTGCTTAGTTCACAATTGGTGAAGTAAACATAGTTTTTGTCATACGAGCACCATGGACTAGCTTGCGTAATTCAGCAGTTGCGCAAACCAAGGCTCTTTATTGTAAACTGATACAAATAGTAACCTTTTGGATGCAAGTTCTGGTATTCATAACCTCACGGCGCTAAGCAACGTAGAGTACAAAAGCGAATCACATCTGCCAATAAAATGGCTACCCCATTTGTGACATGGGCAACGGATTCAGATATTATTTTTCGTTGGGTATAATTAGAGCGTCCATCAACAAGGCTTGACCAACTAATAAGATGTTAAAATAAATCTAAATAAAATCGGGAATGGGAACCTAAAAAGTCCTTAAAGAAAGGCGAGCCCTCTGCTACTTAAAGTCAAAATTTCCTCTAATTTTTTGTTCGATGCTAGCAACACTTCTATCTAAGTTTGCGAATTTGATATATAATATCGTACTGCTAGGCAAATTGTATGACAGAATACAAAAGAATTATTTTGTAACAAGTAGCATAGA
>NW_020170438.1:506900-508190 GCF_000524195.1 Echinococcus granulosus
CTGTCTAGATTGTCGTACACACACTGCTATCAGTACTTCTGAGAGCTCTGATTTACGGCACGCACGGTACGCCTTTCTCCTTTTTTCTCCCTTAAGTCTCAAACCTCTATCACATGCCCAAGACTTTCAAAATAATAAAATAGTGTGTGCTTGCGCTCCTTCATTTAACCAGTAAAACTGGCCCCATAGATGCCCTTGATTCCATTTATGCTACCAGCTGTTAGATAAACATCCTGTCTGCACCGGACTTCAAGATATTTATCTGCTTTTTTAACTAAAACCTCAAAAATTATTGGCGTTTTAAAAGGCAAACTTACCTACTACGGACTGCTTTAGGACATCCATTTGATAGCCCAATATTCTACATTTCAATGTGCACTACGTGGACACTGATAACATAATAGAGGCCACAATGAATTCCATAGTGGGTTTGGTGAGTGAGAAATAAAAATTATGCTCCAATTGAGCTTCAACATTGGCGGGATGGACACCAAATATACTTTCTGCACAGAGACCTTCGTTCTCAAATGTGTCTCACTGGAGAGGTCTGGTACATGTGCAAGAAACTTGATCAAATAGGTGAGTATATATTTAAAATTTTTCGATTCATGTTCTAATGGTGCTACCCTCAATGGTCTTGAATCGATCTATGCAAATGAAATTGGCCAAATGTTTGTTATCATGCACGGCAAAATATGCATTTATTATCTCCTGGTTTAATCCACCGTTAAAATGCTCAGTCAGTACTGTCATCCGAATAGTTTGCCTACAGCTACAATCAAAGAATTTTCAGATTTGCTTTCAGCAAAAAATGCTCTCTATAATTCGTTAATTGCTGGATCTCGAAAAAGGCATTCATAAAGCATGGATTTTATTTATTCTTTATAGTCTCAACTCATGTAGTGAGGAATCAATCTATTCACTTTTCTGCATAGGATGAATATATATACATATATATATATATATATTTTGGATCACCTGAAGATACAAATGCAAAATTTGATTCTAAGCTTGAGACGATTAAGAGTGGTCTGCTACTAGACTGCGGATGCCTGCAGCAGTAGCCAAATTGCAAGTAAAAAATACCAGTATTAACAAGTAAGTATATATCCTTTTCAATTTTTCCCGAATTTGTATTCTAAAAGCTGCAACTTTCAAATAGCAATTAGCAAAATTTGATGTTGTTGGTTTATGAGATAGATGCTCAGCCTGATAAGGTGACTTTAGAATAGCGCATTTTTAGACTGCCAAAGTGGAAGCAGAAGCAGTAGATTGACTGAACCTAGGTGA
>NW_020170438.1:508290-510744 GCF_000524195.1 Echinococcus granulosus
AAATTTTCTGATTCCACAGGATTTCATCAAAAATCAAAGACTATGTAATGGTTATTAAGCATTGGGTGTGCAAAAGTGAATGTTGACATTCCGCTTTTGATGGCAAAACATCACAAGGAACTGCTTCACTATCACAGAGGATACTTCAGTAAAAATAGACAATATTAACAAGTTTGTCACACATTCCACGAATACTCAGATAGTCACAAATCTTTGTCGTTAAAGTGTATAGTGTGCAAAATCAAAAATTAAAAGAGCAAATTATTGATAAAGCTGCGCAATGCTTAACATTAAGGCTATAGTGTTATGAAACCGCGCCATGACTGATTTGCCTAAAACCTAATAAGGCTAGGAATCGCCGACGGATTACATAACATGCAACTGTCTGCTAAAATTCACTGTATCAAAACTACAAATGTGCTGGGCATTTAAAGCTTAGTGCTAGAGTATGTAAATATTTGCTTACATTCAAATAAATGGTTTGGTGTAGTTGATGCGATATAATCCAGGTACCAAACTAAGTGCATCACAAGCCGGCGTTGCTTAACCCCAGGTAATTACTAATCTACCAAGTCACATGAACTTTAGCCTGCATTGAAAACTCGGATCCTTGTACCCCTATTGGATTTTAGATTATTAATAATAATGGCTGTAACATTACCACAGTCAACGTCCTGTTATGCCGTTTGTTTTGTACTACACTGACACTTCACAAAACCAATAATTATTACTATTAGAATGTTACTGCTATCTTTAGCAATTAATATGGCTGAGATTGGTAACGTGATCAAGTGTTGATGGTGACATTTGTAGAAATTTGTGCAGGTTCGCCCTCTATATCAATATTTTAACCAAACCATACTTGCTTAGATTAGACAGTTAACGGCAAAGCAAATAATTCAAATATCAGGCATTTTGCTCGGTAACTGTATGGTATGCATTACTTTATAAGCATCCATCTTAGAACCATAAATTGTACATTCAATTATCTAGCAACATATACTGAATTACCCTAAGGGTTTATTTATTTGTCACAAGCGATGATCTAATTCCGTAAAACTTATCCACAAGTATTTTAAATTATTTACATTCGCATTTATCCGAGACGTACTATTTAAGCGAAATTTAGGTGAACATGTTTGACTTTATCTAGTTTTGTAAGACAGCTACTGGCTTCTTCGACGTAAGGAAATAACTTCGCTGACACCTAGGTATTTAGACGATGCCTAAACTTATTTAAGGCAATTTCATTTGAAGCCTTGCATTTCTGCTTTTACAGCAACTTGCTAGTCCTAAAGTACTTCTGGCCTTATCCCTGTATGCAAGCTAGTGTTCTAATTGATAAATGAGTCTGATTTCATCAGATTAAGTTGTATAAATACTGTAACACCATTTACATATGCCATTCCCAATTCCATGATGCGTGGGCTGTTCTGGTGGAATGCATATAATTTGATTTCTAAATCTTTATAACGACATTTGTTTAAGACTTTTTCAGCTTTCTCAGCTCATAAAACTGTTAAGGAAAATGCAGGTGCAGTAACTATAATAAATAAATACTTCCCGGGCCTTTTCTAAGATTTGATGATGAAATTAATCAACAATGTCACCGTTAAAGAGAAATATGACACATTGTGGATGCCCCAAGTTGTCACCCCGATAGGCTCCACACACTTCCAGGGACGCCATTGAAACTTCCTGCATATTGTTGCAAAGTGATTAATGTGCTTTAATTAAAGCCCGAGTTCCTAACTAAGCACTTTTCGTTTTTTTCTATAGAAAGGTCCTTTGACATTCTTTACTAAAAGAAATAACAAATTTGGATAGCAAGCCCCAGCATATATTTTCTTGATGCATTGAAATTCATCGATAATTCATAATTTGTCAGTTTACCTTTAGAGTGTATTTGCATTGGTTTCAGACAAGCAGTTGTGTTCTGGACTCGATTTACACTAGATGCGTATATTTTATTGACGAGTGAATATTTTGAATTTTTTAATGCTTAGAGAAAGGGTGTCTGTCGTTTATGATTTCCACTAATCCAGTTTTTATCGGTATATTTAGATCATCTTGTGCATGGATTAAATGGCATTGTATGCTATTTTACTTCCTTGGTTTTACGATTTTTTTAATGGGTTGTCAATCCAGTTGTGTGTGCTATGCTCTCAATGCCATCTTAATGTATAAGGTGATTTTCCATTGCGTTGGGGCTAATGTCTTCAAGCATGGAAACTGCTTCGTTAAAAGTATTGCAAGAAATCTTTTTTAACTAGCGACGAGTTGGCAACACTAGGCGAAATTCACTAATTGCGGCGCAGCCAATTAGGGTCAAAACAGTCTGCATCATGCTACCGGGAATTATGGCACAGCACTAGGTCCTTCTGGTCGTAAACTCGGCCAACAATCCCCTTAAGTGCTACTGCCAATTCATCAGTAGGAATGCCTATACCACTA
>NW_020170438.1:510844-513574 GCF_000524195.1 Echinococcus granulosus
GCACTTTTTGTGGAAGACACCTCGCCGTCGTCATTCGCACAGAAGGGTGTTACCAGCATTTCTGCCTCTCCATGTGCCTGAATATGAATTCGATTGAAATTGTTAAGCTCATAACTCTAAGTGATCAGTCAGTAATTACTACAATTTTGTAGAATCTTACAATAGAAGAAAAACAAGCGTAATTGCAATCACCCTTTGATGCACGAATAATCACATCATTTCTTAATTATGTTAAAACAGGCCAATAATTATAACTACCTTACCATAAACACAATATCAAGAAAATATTATCTAGCTTAATAAAAATGAAGCCACAGTCTGCCTATTTCCTGCAAATACAGGCCCTTGACTTTGCTTTAAATATTTTACGCTAAATTCTAGCTATGCAATGAACTTCAAAACCCTTTGAGCAGCTATTTTATAAAAGTTCACTCATTTCGTTGATTTAGCCGGTGTGTTTTAAACGAAAGCTACTAACAAGTCCTCTCAAAGTGGGAAGGTGACACGCATTATGCACTAAGTAGTCAAAAATATTATTATGGGGTCCGGTAGTAAACCTGAATTGCTAACTCTTTAAAGTAAATGAATGTTACAGTTTCACAAACATTTAGTGGCGTTTTTTACACCAATTAATGGCGGATAGGTGGAAGTTAAGTATCGAAGATTTGGATGAAAAAAACAGATGGTAAGTAAAGCAAAAATTTTTGGGAGTTGTGAAGCTGATAACAGAAACAAATAAGCTATTCTGGTTTAAGAATTTTGCCCCTTTTTTAAAGCAATTAACGAAACATTTTGCCCGAGTTTGCAAACCATCGGCTCTCCGGTTTTGTGTTAGTACCCTCGTTACTCAGTTTGGTACTCATTTGCTCATTTTACAATTGTCAACACATGATTGCAATATAAACTTAGCTGGGAAACATTTATCGATGAATAGCAAGTTGTTTGAAAATTATGAAGTGTGGAAGGGAAAATGGCATAAGTCAATGCAAATTCTAGTCGTCTTTCCTCCTCCGGATCTGAAATAAAAGAGATAGTGCCAAGTAATTGTAGTCAAAGGAAACGCATGAGGCCTCCTTTAATGTATGCTACTTTAATCTCTCCAAAATTAGTCAAGTAAGGCAACCATTTGAAAGGATCTGGCTAGAGGTGTACGAACGTAAACACTAAGGCCAAACAGAACTAGCGAACACAGGTTAAAATGATATGTAATCTAAGATGGAGCCACGGAGAGGGATACCTGAATATGTTGAAGCAGTTAGAGTCGTAGCATTGAAACCCTATTCATTTGCGTAAGTAGCAGCTTTGTCCGCGCTCAATGAAGTCTCCAATGGAACATGCGTCCACTCAACATCCTGGAATAACTCAGGGTAGTCGTCTTCAGAGTGCACTGGGGTATAGTTCTCCACAATCACTGTTTCATTTTGCGAACTCCATTTGTCCATTTCTTTAGGGATGGTGGAATTATTTGCGCCAGTAGAAGACATGCCCAAGGACTTAATCGATATTTCTTTATGGGAAAGATGCCAAATCTGCTGATAAGGTTGTAAAAGTTATGCATTAGCCATGTAATCCATAACAAAGTTTCCTAGTTTTTATCACAATCATTCAGGTAAAATTCACTATTTAAAATTTGAAGCAAATGAATACCATTATTAAACAAGGAAGTCAGTATTACGCAAAGGCTTGCGGAACATAACCTTTTAAAATAGGTCACCAAGTGATAGAATAGGAGCAACTTACGTTGACTAGTCCCGCTACGAACTAATGAGAATAAGCTATTTGGACACCCGTTAGAAAGGCAAACAAATTTCGGACGCGTGCGATATTAATAGCCAATGGGAAAACGCTCACAAGTTCTAGACTTTAAAGTGTTCAATACGCGCATGGGACACTGACTGAGAGTGATTCATTTCTTTCGCCGCGACGCTATTTTATCCTTTTCTAAATTAAATGCAGCAGCAATCAACAAGAGTTTGGGCAAAATTTTTAATGATGTGTTGTTTTAGCTAACATTCGTGGCCCTACATTTTTGACGGGGAAATTAAAATAACTCGTGAATGCAGTTGCATAAGATTTGTTAGAGATAAGAGCATAAGACACTCGAGTGCATGATTGGAAACCTTCGTACTTAGAGCACTGATACAACTCTGACTTTGCGTAGAAAACCAGTGGTAAGGTTAGGAAATACAAAGGCGTTTTCATTAAGGAAGTACACTACAGAGTCTAAAAGTGCGTTCTAGTGTAGGCATGGGAAGTTAGCCTGTTGTATGTGCAAATATCTGCAAGTCATATTAAGGCTTAACAAACGAAAGGGATCTCGACCAAATTATGCACACATGCAACAATTCAATCAATTACCCTTCAATGCAGACATTCACATCAGAATTCTCGTCATAAGTTTGCCAGTCGCATTTTTATCAGGAATGGTGCGATTTTTGCAAATAAAGCAGTTGGTAATAAATCCTTACATCAATTAGACAGTAACAAAGTTTCCTTGCAAATTTTTGCCTTACTGGACCGGTTCAGCAGCATTTAAATTTAAAAAAAATTATAAGATTTTCGAATGCAGTAGATGTTTGTCCCTCTGGATTAAGAGCAAGTTCAAAGTTCCTGTTTTATTTTTCTTCACGAGCCCTGATGCACAAAGCTGGTCTGTTCTTTAACATGTCACATTTTCAGAAATATTAATCTGCAAAATTACAGGCAAAGCCAGCTAAGATGTCTGAGTCC
>NW_020170438.1:513674-515838 GCF_000524195.1 Echinococcus granulosus
TACAACTTTTTCATTTACAATGTTAGAATTACAGTCCTGCGCGTTAAGTGCAAACACTGCTTTTATAATTTTAAATTCATTACCTCAGCACTACTAGTGGTCTTTTTTATTACATGAAAGTAGAAACATCTAGTGGCAGTAAATTTGACTCATAATTTCTGCAATTCAACCACTTAAGCATAAAATACTTTGGAACTGAAGGTAGAATGTGTGATTTAATTGTAAACGAATATCATGTTGCAGTTTACCAAACAGACGACCATATGTAGTAGGTGCAGAATATTCGATGATTGTCAAAGATTAAAGTCGCTTTCCATTTTGGGAACGCTGAAAGCCATGCTTTTATAATTGATTATTTAGTGGTTATAAAAATGTGACATAATATCCACTGGTTCCAAAAACTCTCATTTAATAGACTATACTGGAGCGCACATGGTTTAAAATTCCTGCAGTATAAAAAGAATAACAATTACAAATCAAATGGGCTGGGACGACATTCGCCTGCAAACTGAAGAGGAAATACATTGTTACTAGTTGAGAATAACTCAAATTAAATTAAGATCCATTTGCTAACTAACTAACCCGCATGTACATCTAAAGCAACAGATGGGAAGCCCTAAACCGCACTATCGTAAGGCTGGGCAAAGACTCCAATTGTCATAGCTTTAAGCTGTCTGTGACTAGAGGTCTCTGCGCTAAGAAATGAGTCAACCAGTTTCGGATATTTCATGACCTTCCAATTCTGCTTGTAAACACGATAATTTAGTGAGCAAGAGGGTGTGCCAGTTTCATTTCAGTGCGATGTGACTCAACTATGAAGGTGTACACTTTCTAAAGGTGATTGCTCACATTATTCATGCTTCATAGCTGCTTTCATGCCTCAAATTTTTCAGTGCTACTTTATTTTTCCCCAGTAATGTTAAGTTCAACTAGGGCTTCTCCATTTTTTTGAATTATTAGGAAGCATCATACTTACGTTGGGCTACTTGACACGTTCGGATTGGTGGGGGAGGTGGAACCCTCATGCCTCCTCCTTTTTTCCCAAGTCTTAGCTTAATACCACTTTTTAATGTCTCATTATTCTTACACTGCTCTTTCACTTTCCCAAAGCATTGGATTTAGCGTTATGAATTACTGCGCTACAGCCTGCCACACCCCTCGTATCCGCCTAGCAGATAACACTTAGGTAAATATAGTCGAATGCACTTACCTTCTCGCATCAGGTTCTCTCACCTTGATTTTCCTGCATTTAAATTCACTTTTCTCTCATCTCCTCCTCTTACGTCACTCCCCGTCAATGCCGTTATGTTTAGATCTATTCATCTTTGTTTATGTCCACTGTTCATCATTCACCTGCACTTTTACCACAGTGTATCATTTGCATTCATGATTTAGGTAGTAGACGAGACTAAACGCTGATTAGACTGCTCTACACCCTGCCGATAACAGTATCTTATTTCATGTTTCTAGCCTCATTTAATAGCAGTACTCACCTCTCCTATCCCCTTCAACTGCTATTTCTTCCTACCCTAGACCTTGCTTACCCAATTTCTTCACTCACGCATTCGCGTTTCATACTGCAGCCGAACTTTTGCCTACCCCATTACCTAGGTGCATCATTTGGCATTTTAAACGATCCGTATACCTTGCCCATTGAGTAAACTGGTCTGAATGTGGAACTTCCACCTATTGGATAGCTCAAGTTCACTTTGTGTTTGACTGTGTTTGCAGCTCTAAGTGAATGTGTATTGAACACCATTTACCTATTTGCCTACCATATCGGCCAAGTCAATATTTTGTTTTTGTAGACAGTAACTTCAAATGGCGTATCATCGAAACGGGCAAAAAAGTCTACTTTCGTGTTTACTCGCTAGTCGTTGGTCAAGGAATACTGCGTGCAGCTGTAAAATTGTATGAGTAAAATTGCGCGTCCATTCTTCTGCTTTTGTCGCTTATATCCTTCTAGTTAACTAGATATCCAGCTCTATATTAAGTTGGCAAGGAAATCGTTTGCTGGCTGAATAGTCCATTAATTGACTAGTTCATCAGGTTGGTGGTTTTTATTTGGTTTGTTAATATTTTCGCCGTCTCCTCAATACACTATGCTCACTTTTAACTCTATACCTCACCCTATTACCTGCCGAATAGTAGAAGTGGATGAGAG
>NW_020170438.1:515938-519878 GCF_000524195.1 Echinococcus granulosus
GTGAAGTGTGTGAACGGACAAAGTGTTTAGTGTGTTCGAAATTAGGAGCCTCTATGATAACAAATGTGGTATTCTTTATACTTCATTTCGTCTCAAATACAAATTTGAGGCAGAGGAGGAAGCACTGTACAATTGGAAAAGGAGGCCGAATTCCAGTGCTAGCATTTTGTCATATTAGAAGTGATGTGGCAGACTAGGTAGTTGCACTTGTTTTTACTGACCGAAGCCCACGTTCTACGCTTGTGGGAGTCGCCAATGAACACTAATACTCAGTAGACAGTCAATATGTTAAGGATGTTCACCGTTACGTATTCTCGCCTTCCGTGGTCGACCAGAACGATATGTTACCAAGTAGCAGCATTGCATGTGTTGGCTTTCGTCTTCGTGGTTACCCAAGAACTTTACCCCACCAGTGCCACAGACAGGCCGTTCTGACTGAGAAGTGACAAGTGGAATCCACAGGACAGTAAGAAGAGAGCAATGGAGCAACACATACAGAGCTGAAAGGGAAGAAAGAGAATGAGGTGACAGGAAAAGCGAATACACAAGTGCTGGTAAAAGTGAAGGCGCAGGATACCCTGATCGTCAGTTATCCACAAGGGCCTACATCAAACGTCAACTACCAATGGACTTACACTCACTTTCCTTCTCTTCCCTCCTACCCTTTCCTGCCCCTTAATCCCTAATGGATGTGTTTCACACCAACACTGTCTCTTCTAAGTGCATCTTTTCGGGCACCGCTTCTAGTCCTTTCCATTAGTTAATTTCACCAATTTCAATGAACATGATTACCTTCCAGCACCTCTGTTAGACCAGAAGCATAGCGAATCTAGTGCGTGAGTTCACACTCACCATGGCTGACACATTAGTAATCCGTATTCTCTTCGTTCTGTCCAGTCGTCGTCTTCTTCCCTTTGGCCAAAAATACCAACCACATTAGGTCATGTATTTGTTTGGACAGATAGTAAAATTCACCTTGACTAAAATCCATGCCCATGGTACTTTTGTTAACATATGAAAGGCCATTTAATTGCCACAGACAGATTACATACTCCTCTTCCATATGTTTACACATGCGTTCAATGAGATTCCTTTTAGATGGTCAGCAGTGTCAGAGCTTTAAGAAAAATTTGAGCAATTGGCGGAAGGATGGATGGTGGGATGGATGTAAATAGGATGGATGGCGATGCGGATGGATACTGAGTGTATAGGTAAATAGAGCTTTTATTGATGACACCAAATAATGAACTTAAGATATGCGAGGAAAAAAGTGCTTTGCTTTGCCCTTTCAATTGATGACTGTGATGCCAGATATCCCGCCGTAAGCGTGAAAAAATTAGCCCTAATTTTTACGTTCTCTAACTCTATAGTTAACACATAGCTTTGCAGAACCACTTCCAACCAATTGCGTCGACCTATCCACATGCACATGTACGTAAAATATTTTGAAGTCTTAAGCCCTACCCGATGCATTTTTTATATTAGGATCATTTATTCACTGGTCACACAGTAGCACGGTTTATCGAATTCACCATCTGTTTCCAGTTGATAGTACAACAATGCTAAGTTTTCATTCATCTTGTTATACTGCAGAGGCCTATATCTGTGTCAGTAGAGCAAGCACTACTTGGTGTTTGGATTGGCAGAGGAGTGGACAGTGAGATCGCCTTTCTGCTCGGCTTACAAAGCGTAAGGCATTCCTTGTACCCTACACCTTTAATTGTCATGAAGTGACCAACCCGCCCGACATGTCTCCTATCTTTGCTAATTGAGTGGCCAAGTCTGTAGATACGCCTATTAACGACGTAGATAGGCAAAAGGCAAGAGTGAATAATTTTTTTTAGTTTTATTGGCCTTAAATACTCTACATACGCTTTTGTGGTTTGACCTAGCTTAGCCAGTTTTTTCCCGAGAATAAACCTTTCATTCTTTTTTCCATTGTTTCTTCGAGTGCCTCCTTTCGTAACTTCAATCAATCAAACACGACCACCGTAAATGCTCACATTAATTTGTTAATTTGCATGGCAAGTCTTCAAATTGGAAAAGGAGGCCGAATTCCAGTGCTAGCATTTTGTCATATTAGAAGTGATGTGGCAGACTAGGTAGTTGCACTTGTTTTTACTGACCGAAGCCCACGTTCTACGCTTGTGGGAGTCGCCAATGAACACTAATACTCAGTAGACAGTCAATATGTTAAGGATGTTCACCGTTACGTATTCTCGCCTTCCGTGGTCGACCAGAACGATATGTTACCAAGTAGCAGCATTGCATGTGTTGGCTTTCGTCTTCGTGGTTACCCAAGAACTTTACCCCACCAGTGCCACAGACAGGCCGTTCTGACTGAGAAGTGACAAGTGGAATCCACAGGACAGTAAGAAGAGAGCAATGGAGCAACACATACAGAGCTGAAAGGGAAGAAAGAGAATGAGGTGACAGGAAAAGCGAATACACAAGTGCTGGTAAAAGTGAAGGCGCAGGATACCCTGATCGTCAGTTATCCACAAGGGCCTACATCAAACGTCAACTACCAATGGACTTACACTCACTTTCCTTCTCTTCCCTCCTACCCTTTCCTGCCCCTTAATCCCTAATGGATGTGTTTCACACCAACACTGTCTCTTCTAAGTGCATCTTTTCGGGCACCGCTTCTAGTCCTTTCCATTAGTTAATTTCACCAATTTCAATGAACATGATTACCTTCCAGCACCTCTGTTAGACCAGAAGCATAGCGAATCTAGTGCGTGAGTTCACACTCACCATGGCTGACACATTAGTAATCCGTATTCTCTTCGTTCTGTCCAGTCGTCGTCTTCTTCCCTTTGGCCAAAAATACCAACCACATTAGGTCATGTATTTGTTTGGACAGATAGTAAAATTCACCTTGACTAAAATCCATGCCCATGGTACTTTTGTTAACATATGAAAGGCCATTTAATTGCCACAGACAGATTACATACTCCTCTTCCATATGTTTACACATGCGTTCAATGAGATTCCTTTTAGATGGTCAGCAGTGTCAGAGCTTTAAGAAAAATTTGAGCAATTGGCGGAAGGATGGATGGTGGGATGGATGTAAATAGGATGGATGGCGATGCGGATGGATACTGAGTGTATAGGTAAATAGAGCTTTTATTGATGACACCAAATAATGAACTTAAGATATGCGAGGAAAAAAGTGCTTTGCTTTGCCCTTTCAATTGATGACTGTGATGCCAGATATCCCGCCGTAAGCGTGAAAAAATTAGCCCTAATTTTTACGTTCTCTAACTCTATAGTTAACACATAGCTTTGCAGAACCACTTCCAACCAATTGCGTCGACCTATCCACATGCACATGTACGTAAAATATTTTGAAGTCTTAAGCCCTACCCGATGCATTTTTTATATTAGGATCATTTATTCACTGGTCACACAGTAGCACGGTTTATCGAATTCACCATCTGTTTCCAGTTGATAGTACAACAATGCTAAGTTTTCATTCATCTTGTTATACTGCAGAGGCCTATATCTGTGTCAGTAGAGCAAGCACTACTTGGTGTTTGGATTGGCAGAGGAGTGGACAGTGAGATCGCCTTTCTGCTCGGCTTACAAAGCGTAAGGCATTCCTTGTACCCTACACCTTTAATTGTCATGAAGTGACCAACCCGCCCGACATGTCTCCTATCTTTGCTAATTGAGTGGCCAAGTCTGTAGATACGCCTATTAACGACGTAGATAGGCAAAAGGCAAGAGTGAATAATTTTTTTTAGTTTTATTGGCCTTAAATACTCTACATACGCTTTTGTGGTTTGACCTAGCTTAGCCAGTTTTTTCCCGAGAATAAACCTTTCATTCTTTTTTCCATTGTTTCTTCGAGTGCCTCCTTTCGTAACTTCAATCAATCAAACACGACCACCGTAAATGCTCACATTAATTTGTTAATTTGCATGGCAAGTCTTCA
>NW_020170437.1:0-9424 GCF_000524195.1 Echinococcus granulosus
ACAATGGGCACGTAGACACGAACTGCGCTTCCATTCACTATTACGCCTTCTCTTAAATATTGAACAATACAGGAAAGTAGCAACATGTACTAGATTTAGCGTTTCACCCCTTCTAGCTTGGTAGTAAAGAAAGATTGTTGTGGGAATCTGGGACTCAGTTAAAAACCTGGTAAATATTGATTCATCAGATTTTGACTGGCTGTGTGCGTTCATCTCAGGTTAACCTTTTGTTAAAGTTAGAAGGTAATTCTGTCGTTGAAAAAGACTGCATAAAATACATAGTACAAGTAACTAGGAAAGAAGAGCAGGAGGGGAGAAAGTGGGCAAAGGAAAGTGTGTGGAATGCATACGCAAGAAGTGGTCTTGCCTATAGTGAAAAGAGGGATCGGAGGTTAAAAACATTTATTTCGTAGGCGCCACCGTTACGATTCCTACACGCGATTACGAGGGTTATCGCAAGTGCTACTAGGTCAGCGAAGATGAGCATCATAAAGACGGCGTGCCAACCGTAGTATACCAAAATGCCCGTAAGGAATGGCCCCAACGCTGCTCCTAGATACAGAGATTCAGAAAAAGCCTCCAAGAAGTACGCTTCGATTTGCATTGGGAAAGTGTCGGAAGCAAAACAACGAAACACCACTGCTATAAAAAGTGATGGCTCGTTAAAATGGATTTTGAGTCATTTGATGAAAATGCATATTTTCTCTAAGTAATTCCCTCCTAGAATGCTTATAATCCACATTCAATCCTCTTGTAACTGACGTTCAAGATCTTTTAATAGCACTCATTTATTTAGGATATTGGCCATGACGCGTAGATATAGTTCGAATCGCATGGATTGAGGATGGAATCTGGGAAATCACGGACGCCAATTGTTGTAAAAATCAGCTGGAGCAAATTAGTCTGCTTAATGCACAACACTAAGAAAATCGGAGGAAAAACCGTATTTAAAGCACAAAACCATCCAATTTTAGCAAATAGAAGCACACAGCGATCTATGAGCTACCAGTGTTCTGATGCGGACCGACTTGGTGGTTGGTGGAGTAGGGTAGCATCATTACGAATAATTTGCCACCATACCCTGATCACAGGTCTTGGTTAGCAGGGGTGGATAATTCATACGAGAGCACGGGGATGGAAAAGGGGAAAGCAAGGAGGAGGGCTCACCTAGAGATCCGGTCCCGTCTATGATTGCCGTGACGGTGGCTAATGCCTTGGAATTACCTTGGAGGCTTGGCTGAGTCCCAAGGTCAGCGGACACAGCCGTTGTGATCAGCGCGCAAGGTCCCGTCACCAGACCGCCACAGATAAAGAGGACGACTTGCGAGGGAGGGAGAAGCAAAGGTCAGTCGGTTGAGCCATACAAAGCAATATCGCCTTTTTCCACCGAAGACGTTACCACAGTTAGAGTGAAGGAGGCCGCGCACGTTCATATAAGCATTTCAGAAGACTTCCGAGATTTAGGATAAGTAATCACACACGTCAAAAATATGCGCTTGAAATCACGCAAATGAAGACTCCCATCATCGGAGCGTTAATATTCTAATGCGACCAACAGACAGCACCAAATAATCCATGGGTCTGTGTCTCGCTTCGAGTGATGATTTTTAGTCCTACTGATACAAATCCAAGTTTTAAGTGAGCTCTATAAAACCCCAAGTTCTACGGAGCCCCCTACATAAAGGCACAAATAACAACACTTGATGTGAGGAAGAACATGAAGCAAGCATATAAGAAGTGCATTTTAAAAATAACCATCTAGGTGGAATCTCTTGAGTCGGTTAACCAAGAAGTTTAATTCACGCTGAAAATGAAGTGGAACTCAAGTTATTTTAAGAGAGAATGAGAGGGGGCGCAATGAAACGCCGAGGACAACCCACGCCGAATCTATCATCTCGTCAATTTAGGGATAGCAAAAAAGATAAACTTAATCAGCCACATGTGGTTGACGCAGAATAAAATTAAGAGCAATCGCTAAGTTGCCCCTCTGGTTGTGAACAAAGCTATAGAACGATGTGTTTGTGTGCAAGTGGCGTAAGGAAATCTGGGTGCTGCGCGACGAGCACACTCCACATACTTTCAAAGTTGAGAGGGTAAAAGTATTCTAAAATAAAAAAAGTTCCAGCTAAATGGACCTTGATGATTACAAAAACAAGACCAATTAATTTTGAGTGGACAGAGGTAGTAGTTTGTGGGATGATAGCGCATGGGTTAACTTAATGGTATACAAAGGACTAGACAAATGAAACGTACACCGATTATAACACTGCTAACTTCATCATAAGAAAGGGGTAGGTAAGCAACCATGCATGAGCAATAATGGTGAAATGCTCCCAGAGTAAAAAAACCAGGAGATACACTTCGGGGGAACTTCACAAAGATGCGGACTCATCAAAGAGTGGAATAATCCCAGTTAATTACTTTAATCTAACCCTATTAAATCCCTTCAAAATAAATATCACAGGAAATAAGAATCTGAAAATTATGATCACCATCGTGTTCTCAGGAATGGGAAGGAGTACCAGTTCCCTGGTTTTCGATGCATGACAATTGGTGCTGGAAATGGAACTGCTATACACCAATGCGAGTGAATTACGAAGCCTGCAGTTGGGAGGATTAGGAGTTCCTGGGAAGACAGCCCATATATGAAAAAGAGGTGAGATGGCAATTCTCCCGCATACTAACCGATCGCTCCCTACTGGTGTAAATAAAAGGAGGACGTTTGAATATGGAGTCTGTGAACGTAGATAAAGTACTACTGGTTTTGTACCAGCAGTGGATATCAACAGATGATTTATATCGGTCTTACTGATCAAATATTCATGGAGAGATGTAACACCTTTGATGTAAAATTGCCTTTACCCTTACCAACTATTTACGAGTGCAATCTCGCTGACCAAAGTAAGAGCGGCTATGGCACAAAAAAATCGAATGAAAAGCAACAGAAACTCCAATACTAAGAGGATATTGAAAGGGATTTTAACGGCAGTGTGCATCATGTGGTTTTATGAAAGTAAGCCGTGCAGTGACAGCCACCAAGGCTAACGCACGGTTGGTAAAAAGGCAAGACATGACTGCCAGCGTGTGCATACATCCAGATAACTCACAGAGGCGTTGTTAATGCGTGGCTTGGGTATACAGATTTCCCTGTTATTGCAAAAAACAATACCAACTCTGGGGCCTCTGGGAGGAGCAAATTTGGTTGCACAACTATTAATTTGTGTAAATTTCTCATCTGAAATAGCCCATTACTGAGGAAAGGGGACTGGGGAAATCGCTGACAAAATAAGCAATGGAGAGATGCCATTACGACTCTAAGACACGCCATTCCGTATTTGTAAAAAGAAACAGGCACTTACCCATTGACGTAAACGACAGGCTCGCAGCGATCAACTGATAAAAGAATAACTAAAAATGGAAGTAAGCGTT
The DNA here is from genome assembly GCF_000524195.1 of Echinococcus granulosus. Taxonomy (NCBI): domain Eukaryota; kingdom Metazoa; phylum Platyhelminthes; class Cestoda; order Cyclophyllidea; family Taeniidae; genus Echinococcus; species Echinococcus granulosus. Next base: position 3,430 of record NW_020170437.1, read on the forward strand.
TTGTGACTCTCAGTGGATTTAGTTAGTTAATGATTAGACCCAAGGGAACGATTTCACACCTAAATATCGAGGTGATTAAAAGTTGACAAGTTCAAACAAATCGCGGTGATTTAAAAATTCACCTTGTTTATCAATAAAGCAGATACGGTCGTGAAGCAGGAGTAGCTGACCAAACAGCCTTAAAAATCCATTAAATATTTATTTAAGCTGATACATAATGTTAGAAATTAAAGCTCTTGGTACGAAACAAACCATTCGGTAAAGGGACGCATCGTACACTAAGAAGGCACACATTCTCAATGTTTATCTAATTTCATACGTTTCACATCCTTATCTGATAGGCATTAGGAAATTACTTTGCGGAAACATTGCTGATCAGACTACGGGATGATGGGATGAAGTCATAGGAAGCTTCACGCACACAAAAACGAGTTTCAAATACGGTAGTGCAGGTCAATTTCTGAGTAAAACTTGTTTATTTTAGGGTAGATTTCAAGAAACTAGACCACTACATTTTGAACAAATCATGCCGTGAGGAAGAAGATGAATCACCCATAAAGTGTTCATGCTGCAGCATCCAAACCATAGGCACTATATGCCGTAATGTAAAGCCAGGACGGGGTTACTTACAGAAGGAGCAGCGATCAAGAGCATGGATGCACAAGTTACCGCACGAAAATAGAGGGTCTGTAGAGATGACTCCTGAGGGGACACTGCCACAGGCTCAGACTACACGAAAAGAGGGGATGAAAAAGTCATAAATGGATGGCAAGAAATCCGAGAGACACCAGCAAATAACCCTACCGACGTCGTGTCACTGAGCAGACCGGCAAGAATACCGCCACAGATTCCCCCGATATCGAAGATTGTCGACAACCACGCGGCCTTTTCAGCAGAAATACCCTCACTAGATACGTTTGCTAAGTAATTGGGCAGCCAATAGAGGAAAGTATAGGCTACCAGCTTTGAAAAAAACAAAGCCAGTGCATAGGTCATAACATTCTAAAAGGAACAATTTGGCAAAACATTAAGTTTGATGGAACAAAGTAAGCTTGAAGAAGAACTTAGCGTTTAGGTCATAAAATGTAAACCTAATCACTAGTGGTCATTTCACAACTGCGACTTATGTAATTAAGGGTAAATGTCAGATTGTAAGGGAGAAATGAAATAATTGGGTATTTTTTCCGGCGGCTAATCATAAACCTAATCCCCGCATCATATATGGATAACAGCTCAGACCAGAGATTGAGTTGATCAAATAGCACAAATATGTATCAACTTTCAGGCATTAAAAAAACTCACCGGCAACCAAAGTGCGGCGCAAAATGATATCGGCTTTTCCTTGTAACTCAAATTCGCCAGAGTCTAAGGGAAGGGATACTCTTTAAATGCTAACAGTTTCACAGCCATGGCAGAAACAACACAGATTTGAACCATTTAACTAGCAAATCCAACAGTAAATCCAAAGTAGCACAAATAAATGAACGATAGGTGGAGTTAAAACCATATGATCAGTAGGGAAGGGAAAACTACCCAAGATTGGGACCTGTGAATAAGGGTTGGGCCAAAGGATTATAAGTCAATAATCACTACCTTGACATCCCCGTAATATCCAGTAAGAGATTTGCGGTGCTGCTCAACAGCATGCGTCGGGACGGATGCGGAGTCGAGTTCAGAAGGGGGACGATCCACCAGGACTATGTATACTATGTAAGCACCAGCACCAAGAAGGAATCCGGGTACCACGAAGGATGCACCCCACTGCTGATTCACAAAAACACCAGCAATTATGGAGCCAAGGACGTTGCCAACGTTAGTATGTGCATTCCATACACCCATTATAAGGCCTCTCCTGAAAATAATGTTAACGCTAATGAAAGAGAAGGTACTGTGTTAACACAAAGGTAGGTAATGTCACTTGCCTAGCCTTGCCAAACCAATTACTTAGTATAGTAACAACTGCAGGCCACCCTGTTGCCTGCGTAAAACCAGCCAGAATCTCGAAAAAAAAACATACTGAAAACAAGCGAAAGTACCTGAACAATAAAGTAATATGCAAATATGTGTATGTCAAAGTAGTATCCCAAACCAAACAAAATAGTAGTGAATCCGCTTGTCACCATTCCGATGGTGAGGAATATGCGTAAGTCTATTCTTTCGGCAAGATGGCCACTGAAAGCTGAGACCATAAAGGACGACCTACCACGGAAACATTGCAAAAGCATAACACACGAGATAAACATATTCCAGGCTGCCGACCAAATGACTCCAATCATCGGCATCTAAATGCTACAATATGCTTCATTGAGTGCTTACCAAACGGCTTCCACTGACACCAATTTGGTTCTTTCGATGGTGTTGGTATACACTTTTTGTGAAACACGGTTTTAACAACGCTTAGGGGTTTTCGGGAGGCATGGTAAAGTACATATACCGTGAAAGTAAGCAGGAGTATGAAAATCTGATGTCTAATAAGGAGAAAAATAGTGCGCTGTTAGGTCAACTTTACCTCCCCTTGCTTTGATGCAAAAATCGAGACCGAATCCAGACATAACCAACCGGTAAGATCATCATTTGTTAAGAATGAAACCACTAGGACCAATAGTAATGATGCAGTTTTATTCAAGAATAAAAGAAATGCATAGTAAAAAAACCAGCCAAGACCGCACAGACAGGGGGAAACTCGGGTGGTACCAGGCTGCTAATGCTCTGTTCCCATTGGGTAAATTGCATAAGCAGCAAATCATCAGCGGATAAAGGTGAAGCCGAGTGGATGAACCAAAACCAGAAAATAAGTAGTTAATAATAATAATAATTTACTCAGGTAGACCTCTTTACCCAAAAAGCGAAATTAAAATGTGTCAGGGGAATTTATCATTTCACTGGATCCTATTTTAATCGAAGTCATACAAACTTAAAGTACCAAAGATTTGAAACACCGGAAAACAATTTACTAGGAAGCGAGGTTAGACCAGTTTTACTGACTTGCCAATAATATAAGCAAACCGACTTAGAAGTTAAGTAAAGATGATAGTAAGGCCAAAATTAATGTGCAACCTCTCAAATACAAGCGTTACTGATGGTGTAGCCAGAGCACTTCCAAAAACTTATTATGTGGATGCAATACATTGATTGTTTGGTTAACTTGTGGTTTTAACAAAAAGCCACTTTGCGTCGGGGCTACATGTCGGTGGCAGTGGAAAGTGAACCCGACCTTAAAGGACAAATATTCCGATTTCTACTGCTGAGTAGTAAACCTTGACGGGACGGAAGAAATGCGTATGCTGCGAATAGGGAATCAGTGATGATTCATAACAAAAGGGCTAACACGACTTCTGCTCTCGGCAATTACCCCAATCCCCTGTTCTGAAAAAAGCTGTTAGAAACGGATGCAACACTAGACGTAAACTATTTGGGAGAAAACTAATGAAGGCGTTGCCTACCCCACATGCAACAGGATTAGGTATGGTTGCGACTGATGACCAGCAGGTTTTCTCGCCACCGAATTAATTCATATAAAGGAAGTAACCGTAGGCCTAGCTGATTTGCCAAGAGGATTCAGGGGTTACGGTCAAGTATCTTCTCATTTGTAATGGAAATCAAGCTACTAGCACAACTAGTTAGTAGGTGTCTATTTTACAGCATCGATCACGTTATGATCGCTGACTGGGGAGGTTGACCAAGGAAAGCGCAAAGGACGACGCTCCAAAGACGCGAAGGCTTTTGGTGAAGAGGCGCCCTACGTTGGCGCGGTGCAGTAAAAGTTTCTGTAAAATTACATAAATTTAATCAGTAAAGCTGCACGTCTAAGGTTAATCAAAAGCAATTAAAATTAGGTAAAACACGTCATTAAATAGGGAATTTTGAAGAAATAGTAAAAATATTAGTTGCAGGTCAAACTATGCACTAACAAATCAGTTATTGTCAAAAATTGTATAGAATTGTAGTGTCCCGGGACTTCCTTGAAGACGAAAGAAGCCATACTTCTCGGACAGAATATATTCATTTGACATACAGAAAGTATTTTGGCTACTGCCATGGTCTGAATACTAGCCCACCTGGCGTGCCGTAATGTCAAAGCCAGAAGTAGCTCCTCGCCAAAACCGAGAAGAACAATCATCGTATTAGAGAATAGTACATCCAAGGCAATTTAGCAGAACCGGCATTTTAATTAAAATCGATTGACATGCACAACTCTGTGCAAGCTCTCCATATTACGCATATAACATTAAAAATATATTACTGAATTAAATGAGAAATTTATTTTCAAAATTGGAGGTTTAGGGAAACTAATAAACTAGCCACGGCTCAACTGTATTCGTTTAGAAGTTGCTCTAAAAGTTGAACTTTTGGTAATTAAAAGTTGCAGTTTGTTTTATTTTATGGACAGAATGAATACAAGGACAATCCTCATGTGTCCAATTTAAAAGTGGGGGCGGCGGTCTATTTGCAGTTGCTGGATTGTGGTGCTATATTGTGCTTGTCACCTTTTGCACGGGACTAACTTATTCTGTTCTGGACTGTTTTTGTTTTCTTTTTGATTTTTCTGCATCGCATGTAGGTTGAATCGGTTGCTGCTAGGGATTTTTTCTTGGTGTTTCATGTCCTGCATAGTTTAATAGAGGCTATATGAAGACTAATCATTTAGGATTATAGCAGTTTAGGAGAATAATGACACCACTTCATTTGGTTAGGTACATTTTTGGGGACAATTTCCTGGACCACTGTGTACACCAGGCATATATGCGGTCAACTTGGTCTGTTTGGGTCGGAATGGTTCTTGCGTGCTGTCTTTGCGATAGCTTATCCTACTGTACCTTCAACATTGTATGATGTGGCAAAGATATGGACCTTTTTGGCCCTTGAAAACACATGCGTGGTTTCTATACGAAATTTTACTTTATAACTGCTCTTTACTGAATATTATTACTGGTTTTTACATGTGTTTTAGATCGGTTTCCTGTTTCATATTTGATAGATTGGATATGGAACAAGAAGCAGATAGAAATAATCAAGGGTTCAGTTTTTATAACAGAAAAGCCGATTTCGGATGTCGCGTTATTAAAACGGTGGCGCTCTTTCTATGTTGGTGCTGTTTGGTGAGTTGTTTACACATATATTTATTAAATACGAAAGATCTGTTGGCTAAGCGCTCACTCGTACTATTTTATAACCTAAGAGTTCTTTATTTGTCCGCTCTGACGACGTTCAGTAGTGAGTTTAGGCCCGTTTCGTTTACACAGCTTGGACTCATCAGCATATCGTAGATTTACAGCAATTGACACTCCATATGCAGAAAGGAGGAGTCTTTCTAAAACATACTTCTTAGTAAATACATTCTAAAATAGGAGATGCGTGAAATATTGGGAATTGCTATGTTAAGGTGTTTTCTACACTTGAAAGGGTGCGTCTTACCGCATCTCTAGTTGATTATGGATACATGCGGTAATTAATAGAACATATTCGCTATATTGTCAAGCAAATTAGGTAAATGAAATTGCGCACTTTGATTAGCTTAACATACATGCCTGCATGTTCAACAGGATATGTGTTATGTGACCACACCATCAAATTTTGACTTTTTTGTTACAAATGAATTCAAACTGGAATAATGAAGTATAGCAGTGTAATTTGCGAGGATATTAGCAATTGAATAAGCTTGCTAGAATGAAGAGGTAAATACGGATGGTAAGGATGAGAATGGGAATGAGGCAGAGGTTTCCTCCCTTCCCAGCTCTCTCAGCCTTCCAATTCACTGATTGATCGTTTCTGGCATTCCCCTGAGAATAAGCTTTTCTTGCACACATTCCAGCTGTGTTACATCGGGTGGGGCGATCCCAGTCGCGGTTATTGTTTGGCCCTCTGCAGGTGACCAATTCACAGTGAGCGAGATTGTGTCTGCAGTCCACCACACACACACACACACACACACACACACACACACACACACACATACACATACACACACATACACATACACACACACACACACACA
>NW_020170437.1:9524-101494 GCF_000524195.1 Echinococcus granulosus
AGTGCAGGCATGCAGAACATCAGAGCCTACAATTTCGTGAAAGTTACAACCAGAAGTTAGTGCAGCGAAATGAACTGAGAACCACACGAGCTTCTGTTCTACTCATCTGGCTGCTTTTCAATGTGGCTTAGTAATGCGTAGAGACATTATTGTCGACAGGTCAGGCGTTTCATTTATCTAGTATTTATGTTAGTGCAGCGAAATCCTTTTTTGCTCACAATATGTCCTGCTGATGTTACATCGCAAAAGTAGGTCATGCTGGCGAATGTCGTGGCAATTGTGCTTGAATTAACGTATGTTAGGTAAACGAGGTTGCTCAAGTCAGCAAGGTTGGTAATTAAAACGTATACTATTTTTTTCTTGCTTCTGGAGTGACTGAAGTATCCCTTGGGGTAACACTCTGTAATTATAACGTTTAGTTTGCAAGTTATCACACTGTTGTGGTACTACGTGCAATTTTTAATTCAAAATGGTCCTTAATCTCTTCCTTGTTACCCTTTCCGAAGATTTTATGCGAAGCCGAGGCCTCTTAGGGCTGACATATATTACACGGTCAGCACAACTCTGACCTCGGTCTGAAATAAAGGAAATGAATGAATGCCGGAAGGAAATGCGGTAAAACGAATGAATGGTTGAAGAATATTCGTTTAATTAAGTTCACCTAATTAGTTTTAATTTAATTATTTACTCAACTATTAATTTAAGGAAATAAAATTGATGAAAAGTGTCAAGGACTATTTAAAAAAAAACGCCACTTTACATTTCCACAATCTTAAAAATTGAGCTCCTCTAAGCGTCAGAATTGTTAATAAGTTTAGCGAAGAGCCCAAAGAGTGACGTAGTGTAGACCCACGGCGAACCTACAGAAAGGATTGGTTTAAAGAGAACCAGCAGAAAACCAAAGTCACGTTCAGGAAAAATCGGGAAGAATCATGGGGCAAGAGGCCTTGAACAGAGTTATGAAACGGATGTATAATCTTTTATCCCCAAATTGGCCGGTAGGGTTTGTACGCAGAGGTGTTGGGACCCTCATTGCAGACGTACATAGACGTGACTAACTCGAATACCGAGCAGATAGGCACGTGCCTCTCGATGCGTGAGTTGGGCATGTTCTTCGGGTCGCTGGTGGGTGCTTTCCTAGCTGACCGTTTTGTACGGTGGCGACACTTCGTTGTGGCCGGCGGTCTGGTACTCGGAGCGGTCACAATCGGCGCTGTACCTTGGTGCACCACTGTGGCTTCCCTCTCTGCCACTCTCTTCTTCTCCGGCTGCGCTCACGGCACTATGACTGCCAGTAGGTCTCTGTCTTTCTATCTTTGTCTCTTTTAGTGGGCTCACCTCCTCGGTTAGTAACTGTGAAGGCTTTTCATAAGACCTTGTTAGTTGTAAGCGATTTGCTAGGCTAAAATAAGTTTATTTTGCGCTGACAACTACCGTGAAATGATCCGGTTTGAGCTTTCGATGGGTAGTAGTTGAAGCTGTATCTTTAATCTGCGCTCACTGCGCAAGTAGTACCTCACATTCAGGTCGTGACAAACCTGCTATTGCTGTCAAAGTTCCACCTGTTTTGCTTTATGGTTCTGCTTTTGTCCCCAACCTTTCTCACCTGTTATCTCGTTGGCTGTTGGGGCCTCGTGCTTGCCTCTGTTAAAATCTCAATCACTCTTGAAGTTTCCCTTGGTAGGAGGTGATTTACTGTTTTAGCGCAAAAGGGGCAAGGTTAGGTTGATAATTTCCGCCAAAATGAGTGTGTACAAGCTTTGGGAGAGAGTTGTTGAAGTAGCACATTAATGTTTGGCCTGCGCCTGCAACATTTGCTTAGTAAGCAACTTGAGTTTCATGTTGAAGGCTATTTCTTGCTCTGAAGAACCAGGTTTCTGCGTCAATATTTGCTTAGAAGGGCTAGTTTCGATCTGACATCCCTATTGGCCGTTAACTGCGTTCATAGAAGAATAGAAACCAGCAATTTTAGAATTGATGGGCTAAAGACATCTCAGTGCAACCATTAAAGTTACAAGACAGAAGTAATGTATTTTGGCGCTAATTCTTTCTTCAAACGAATTTGCTATTTTCAACCGGTTTACTCCATATTTTGACCCCGATTTGACAAGACTATTTTATTAATAACTTTTATCTACGACTGAGGGAAACTTGACAATTTCGAGCTTGTACCAAAAGCTATTTGTGTAGCAATTGGTGAATTGGTAAATCTTTTCGATGGGAAAACACCAATAAATACACTTCGTTTAAGGCTAGTAACTCTTGAAACTAAATTTGCGGGTCATTCTTGAGCGGACAGCTGACACACATCCGTGCCCTTATTACCCTTTATGATTGATTGCTGATTGATGTTTGTGAAATGCTTTTCGGTGTCCAAATGACTGCATTTTCACACTATCTAACAAAGCCTAGCACATATTTCCTTTGACATGCGACTGCCGTTCACCTCTCACAACGTGTGAATTCGAACAGCTAATTATAATAACCACTTTTTGCCTTTATTGTCCTGCCCTCCGAATACCTCTAATTTTACTTTACATTAAGTAAGGCCTTTTGCGTGTTTCGTACTTACTGACTTGTGACGTACTTTCTGCAATCGAATTAAGAGATTGAGGTTTCCTAGTAAACATTAGTTATGAATACAAAAATCTTTTTTTCTGTTTTAAGCAACAGTAAAACACAATCCCCATTTTCGATCACGGGCGCGGGTTTGTGCTCCCGCATTGCGTGGCTACTTTATAGAGTACAAAAGTTCTGGATGTATCAGCATATCCTCCAACTACTGGAGTCGTTCTCTGACGTGGAAAAATGGCTGTCATTTATCTATAATTTCTTTGCTGTATTGTGTTTTGTGTGAACAAAACTATGCTTTCTGTGTTGGTTGCCAGTATTAGCCGGAAGCTAGAACCAAAAGTTATTGCAAACTTTTTGTTTTTTTCCTGGTGCAACTAAACGCACCCTTTAGGACGCACGCTTACTTTGGCGCTTCTTCCTGCAATGTTCAACATCCACCGCCATAAGATGTCATATGCAGTTTTAAATCGACACAAGTGAATCTAAATCAACAGCTACTGCACAAAAAGCTTTACCTAGTTGACACAATGACTTCCAATTCTACCAATTTGAACAAAAGATTAGCACTTTTACCCAGTGTGGCCGAGGAAACCAAAAAAGATTAAAATCCCAGAGGACAGGGTGTCCTCAAAATATTTATAAAACGTGTATTTCATTGGTATGCGGCATTCGAGTTTCTGGGGCAGTTTCACACAAGCCAAGTTATTTAAGTAAAGTGGATGTCAAAACCATTACTTTGTCAGTTACAGTTTAGATTTTACACTACCCAATCATCATTTGGTGTTAATTTTATCAATTCTTAATTTGGTGATGAATTTTACCGATTTGAAGTTTGTTGCACTTTCTAACACAGGTGGAAATCCGCTGCTGAATTCGATTTGGCTGGAGAAGTCGGGTGGACCTTTCAACTTCATGCATTCGGGCTACGGCGTAGGCGCTTCTGTGGCCCCCGGCCTGTTGGCATCTTTTACCTTCGCTCAAGAGAAGGTTTTCGCCAACGGTACCGTGGTCAAGAATAGAATAATTAGTCTCACCACGCCCTACTTCATCGTCGGTGGCCTCTGCTGTGGCTGTGCCTGTCTCTTTTGCTGTTTTAGCTTCTGCCAACCATCTAAAGAGGTTAATCCTACTTTCTGATGATCGGACTAATCTTCGTGAGCCTGGCAAGCGACAGTGCTGTTATTAATGCCGTTGACAACGCAAAAGTGCAGGCTTAGATTTGCGCATTTAGGGTAATGTTAGAATTGTTAAGTTCCTTCCCGGTTAGATTTACACAATTTTAGAGCCGAACCGCCAGCTTTTCTGTACATTAAAGCGCACAAAGATGATTGCAATAGTTGTGGAGGTAAACTCTGATTGCATATATGAGCAGGTCACGATTGCATGCATTTCATAACAGGGTTCGTTGTGGCAGTGTGAGGCATAAAAACTTCATGTTTAGTTTGAATTCCCCGCTCTGCTGACATTCTTGTTAATTTTGCTCCACATTTAATCTTAAACGAAATCCATCCAGGAATGCAAATTGTGAACTAGATTCAAAATACACTGAAAAGCCCGTAAATAAATGTGTGGAAACTCGAAATTTTAATTTCGACCTACCGTGATTGAATATCGTTGCCATATCGCTTGCCTGTTACAATTACGTAAGCATCACACTGCTTTGGGGCTTCAGTGTACCACTTACTTATCGATTCTTGTTCCAATACTTATGTGTCGTATTCGAGATGACTTTTTAATTACTGAAAAATGTGTTATTTTCAAAGGAGACCACCGAAGCAACCATATCAAAAGGCGAAGATAGCTGCTCTGCCGAGGAGTTTGAAGACGTAAAAGTAGGGGTTAAAAAGTTCGCTCTGTTGCAAGCATTGGCAGCTCAAGCGAGGGTACTCCTCTATGTAACAGTGCCAATCTTCCTGCTCTACGCAGCTCTAGTGGGTAACGAACGTGTCTTCTCGAAGTATCTCTTTGTCTTCGCCAATGAAGGACCCGCTCATCTGCCAGAGAGCGATTGCTTTCTCCTCAATAGCGTCTACTGGATTGTTTTTGCTCTCGCCCGGGTTGTCACTGTACCCGTCAGTTTAATCGTTCCCTTGCCTATCCTCTTCGCGATTCAGCTAGTGGGCGCGTGGGCAATGGCTCTAGGGTTCTACCTCGCGCCCTCCAACCGCACCGTCTACCTGGCTTTCACGGTGTGTTTCGGCCTCTTCAAAAGTCCTCTCTTTCCTACGGGCCTTGGAGTGGTCAGTATGGCCTCGCCAGTCTCAGGAGTCATCACTTTTTTCGTCAACCTCGGGAGTTCCGTGGGTGCGAGTGCGCTCCAGGCGGTGGGGGGCATGGTACTCAATCGTCAGGGCAGACAAGCCTTCCCCCTCCTGGTTATGATATCGGCTCTGGTGCTCATTTTCTTCGGTGTTGGGCTCATCGTCACTACCTACCTTTACCGAAAGCGACACAGACCGAATTCGGAACCAAAACCGGAGGTCTCTAGTCTCTCCGCTTAATTGGGAATCCACCTTTTTCTTGCACCTGCGATATTTTGTGATTGTAAAAGAGAAAATGCATTCTAAATATTTACCCAAACGTACTTAGACCTGTTTTGACTTGCTTCTTTAACTGATTGGGATTTCAAAAATTAGTGTTAAATGGACTTTTAGAGATCAGAAGACTACTGTTATGTTACAGTAAGTGCGACATTATGTGCTTCATTTCAATAAATTCACTGCACGTGAGTATTCCACGTGGCATCATGTAATGTATGTCTAGCAGAAGTTGAGTATTTGGCATTCGAAGACTTTTCTACGGCTCCATGTGTATTCACATATGTATTTTCGAAGCTTTATCGAGACGAGCGTGTGCTCCCTCTGGCCGGGCGGGTTTGCAATCTCATTTAGGCTTGATCTTTCCGAATCTGATGGTGTAGTTTTTTGTAGTTTACATAGCAGCGAAGTGGTGTTTTACCTCTGCGGGTCGATGTTCGACTAAACTAGAATCCCGAACGCAGGGTCGAGGACCCATTGCACGGTTTCATTCTTCAGCAACTGCTAATCCGGGCTCAGCGAACCACCTTACCACGGTTGCGGTGTGCCATTGTAGCACCTCGGAACTTAGGCTTAAGTGTAATATGCATATTTGACTAATAGGTATTAGGGCCAATGGTATGGCCCCGAGGCCAGACCGCCCGGCGAGGTACAATGGCCACGATAAGGAGGTCCTTCACCAAAACCGGATGTGAATCAACCAACGTCGGTGTTTTTCTCATGTTAGACAACATGCATAAGAAATAGAAAGACAAGGTACAATGGTAAGTGGGTCGAAAACTAGTAGAGGTTGGCGGATACATAATCAAGGCTATTACCTCGCATTCAGTGGAATCAGCGGGTCTGTAATTACTGATCTAACGATGACGCAACAGTTGGATTGGTACGGAACTGGGACGATGCTATTTGAACCTGGAATAGTAGGGTAAAGTGCTGTGTTGCAGAACTTTCTAAAACACAGGGAGAAAAACACCCCTGCTTTCGATTAACCATAACTGTTTGGTGGAAGGCCTTCATAGAACATCCCGTTGTATAGGCAGCTCCATGTGATTGCGAATAACACTTGTGCCACCTATATGAAGTATCGTAATGATTTGTCCAACTGTAAATTTTGGTAATCTGGCTCTTCATAATTCAGGTGCAGTTATAGTTCTTGGTTCACCTATACGTCCATACTAAACCACCCTCCTTTCTGGAATGGCCTATTATGACCTCCCTGAAGACTCGAGGCACTGTGCTTCCACTCTTGCACAACATTACCTCGAAGCAACTGGGCCGTAAGATGGGATCCAGCACTAAACCAAATACCATAAAGCCACAGGAGTTCAATATAAAAGGAGGGAAAAATTCATGAAGTATGCGAATTATTATTAAGTGGTTTGATGGATAGATAGCCAAATAACCCACCCTTCATCGAAGGAAATTGATCCCGCAAACTATGCACTACTAAACATGCTAAAATAATAACAGTTCTTTATTTCAGTATAAGAAGTGAAAAAGTGGCTGGAAGCTTCTTCCAGAGCTCCAATCAGCTAGAGCAGTTTTGGCGTTTTTAATTTAGGATGTCCGAAATAGATACTTCCAATGATTAAGAGGCACTATTTAAAGCACCAAAAAAGTGTTTATATCTTTAACTAAGTCAGCCGACCTTACAAATCGCCAAATGGATCTGCATGTGCAGGTGTCGTTTCGCACGCGGGATGATAGGTTTGATTTTAAATGCAAGTTAACACTTAGGATTTCAGGTATTCAGTCCCTTCACACCCAATAAGTATCCCACGATCATCAAACACCGATGACCTAAGAAACGTTCTACGAGAATTGCTTAAAGGTCGAGCGGATTCAGTTTCCTTTGATTTTCTTCTGCGCAATGAGTTCATCGAAGGAACACTTGATGAGTTCCTCTTAAAAAAGCAAATTACATTGGCAAGTTTTGTCATTTTTCCTAACAAATTAACAGGAAGTGATTGAGATCGAATTTACGGTACGCCAAGATGCACCTGAAGCTCTTTCCAAAATAGCTCATGAAGATTTCATAAGTTGCGTGAGGCGCCGGGAAAATTGGTAAGGAGTTGTAGGAAGCACTAAAAACTCTCTTAAAGCATCATTACAGGTAGCTATGATGGAACCGTTCAGCTACGAGACGTAAAAGGGACCGAACCGATTTTTACTCTTACTCTTGAGGAACAGATTAAAACCGCAGAATGGATTAAGAAAGGTGAGTTAAAATAATCTTGCCTAGTTTTGGTTGTATTTGAATTATATGTAGTCTGTTTCTACGACTTTGTTTCCGTCTTTATTTGTAACATTGAATACATATTCGGCTTGGCTATTTGAAACGTGATTTGCCTCCTTTTTAAACTTTCTGCTGTTTAGGCACTGTAGATTCGGATGACTCCATATTTGCCACTGGCGGATTCGGCCAATTCGTTCGGCTCTGGGCTTGGAATATTGCTAAAACCTACGTTGAATGCGTTGCTGTGTGCAGGGGCCATAAGGAAACAATAATGTCGCTTGCATCATCCTCAACCATTTCTGGCTGTAATGCGGATCTATTCGCCTCATCCTCTTATGATTCCACGATTAAAGTGTGGTCTGCCAGTAAGCTTGCTAACGTGCTCCTGGTTTTCGCGTGACTTTTAAAAGTTGTGTACGAATTTAAGACGCAATATTAACTTATGTAACATTCTTGTACTTAAGATACTGATAAGACTGATCTTGTTATGGAGACTGGCGGCATATCACACAAACGAAAGTCGGAAGACAAAATTCCAGTTCGGGTGAGCCGTCATTTTTCGAGGTTGGAATTACTCCATCAGCTTTATTCGTCGTTCTCTTCCAAAATATATACTTGCAATGCTGAATTCACCGTTTCTGTTCATCCTTACTGCTAATCTTTGTTCAATAATTGCCACCGTTTTAGTGGCTATTCTTTTTTAGCCATATGCCACCGGTGTGAGGCAATTCTGTTAATTGTGCACAGGGGAGTTAGTTTTCCAGTTAAGCCACTTCAAGTTTATTTTTGATTATAAATTTGACTTCTGGTACTATTCGTGTCCAGTGATTTAAGATTTGTGAATGTCCCATTTTTATACTTTTTCATATTCTCGTAAACCGCAAGTTCTGTTATCAAGCGCAGCTTGTTTGAATACTAAAGTTATTATTGAATGTATTAATGGCTTTTGCCAGATCCCGCGGGTAACCCTTGCGGGACACCGCAACATGGTGAGCCGGGTGTCCTGGTACTTGGAGGGTGTCACTTCGACCACCGTACCAAAGCTCATCTCGTGCAGTTGGGATCAGTCTATTCGTCTGTGGGACGTGGATACTGGGAGCGGCAGCCAGACGGCTGCGTCCAAGTGCGGCGAGGTGCGCTGCATCATGGTGGGTAGTGCTCTGCACGATCTTTCCGTCGCCTCGCAGGGTATTCTGGTCGCCGCTTCTGACAACAAGGTCCGGATTTATGACCTCAGAGCTAAGGGTGTGTTCTTTCCACCTTTCGGAAGCCTTTTCATCGGGAACATCGTGATGGTCTTAACAGCTACTTCCGTCCCATCATTAGCGATCACATCATGATAGCTGGCAGTCGCTGTTATTTTTTAAATCCTAATTTACCTCATTGCGGAAATTACTGGTGATTTCCTTAATTTTGAATTTTATTACGACTTTGTTACTAAGATGCGTAAATTTACTTTGCGTCTGGCATTTGGTGTTATCACTATTTTTATGTAGGAACGCGAACCCGTTCACCCACTATCGTCAGTACAGAATTAACAATTATTGCATGATTGACAAATTACCTCACGAGATCCCTTAATCAATGCACTTGCAAGATTTCTCTTTGTAAGAAGCTTACAGTTTATACAAACCTAGGTAGTGGTTGCTTCTAAGCACCTGTTTCTAACTTATTGCATTAGATTACAACTATCCCATCGCACAATGAAGTAGATTCTGAACTGTTTTAGTGGCGCATCCTTTCCTTCTCTCATAGATGCTCTCGCTCAGATTGGGTTCCAGGGTCATGATGGTTGGCTAACGTCGGTAGCCTGGGCGCCACACCGAGCCGACCAATTTGTAACGGGTTCGGTGGACAAGATAGTGAAGTTGTGGGACACACGGCGCACCTCTGCACCGCTCTTTGACCTCATGGGTCACCAGGATATTGTCACTGCAGTCGATTGGGCGCCTCCTGACAAGGATGGTCAGCACTATATTCTAAGTGCCTCGGCCGATGGGACTGCCAAAGTGTATCACTATCCTACTTAACCCTTTTCTATTGTGCAGCGAAATAAATTGTACATTCTGTATGAATTTCACCTCTTTTTTCATTGTCTGCTCTGCTTTTGTATCATTCCTTAGGTTGCATCGAAGTTTAAGATCACTGTCTTTTTGTTTCCTAATTGAAGTGTTAATGCTCTTCTGGGTTTAAATCGGTTGCCCTATGTGAACAATGGACCAGAGAAACAGTTTGGTGCTTAGGCAACAGTACCCTGCACAAATAACGGGCCACAAAACTGGGAGAAGTGTTGTATTATCTAGCGCACATTATTTAAGTTGGTTTAACTACTTCATCAAAATGTTATTTTATCGTTAGTGGTGGATATTTCCCATTAAATTACACGCTGCGTCAACTTCGCAGTTATACAGCGGGGTCGGTAATGCCCCTACTTCTCCTTTGCGGGTATCCGTGTTCGGGCAAGTCATTGGTAGCCACGAGGTTGGCTGGCTTGCTTCGTGGGCAGGATCCGGACTGCGTAGTGGAGGTCATCTCCGAGGAAACCATTGCACGCGCCATCTCAGCCAACATTTCCGGCGAACAGGATCCTCGCGTTGCCATCTTCGCCAACGTTAGTCTAGAGAAACAGCTCCGTTCTCAGATCAAGTCACAGGTATGTTGAAGGTGGATCTGTGTAGATATATCAGCTCATGTCGGACAGTGTAGGCTTTACACACTAAGATTGTCGAACCATTACTCAAAATTCATTTTTAAAGTGCTCACATCGTCAATGTCGGGGCCAAATAGTTCTTGCCCAGTTGTACTAACGCTTTTTGGAGTTTTTTCTCGAGGATTGCATCAGTGTAAGAGCTTTTAAATATCAAATTGTTAGATACTTCCAACTTTTTAATAACTGCCTTGTCAGAGCAGAATTCTGCAATATTTTGATTCAAGTTAAATAATGCTGGTGAGCATGCTTTAGGAATAAAACGCGGTTTGTGTATTTATGATTGAGATTGGATCAATTTAAATGCTACAATTCTCACTTTAAATTGTAAAAATGATGCAAAATATGGATATTGCCTATGCTCGATCAGGCAAGCCTATTTTAGTGTACAACTGTACAAGAATGACACTGCATTGCCTTTCTCAGACGGATAGGATTCTCTCGGGTAAGAAAGGGAGTTCGGCACTGTGTGTGCTGGTGGATGCAAACAATTACATCAAGGGATATCGCTATGAGATGTACTGTGTGGCAAAGGCCACGCGGCAACAACAGGCTATTGTCTACTGTACAACACCTGAGGCGATGTGCCGGGCAAACAACGCCCAGGTGAGTCTCAGGTCCATTCTCAACCTACTTGGCCCTACAGTTCTTATGCAAAAAGCTCAAAAATGTGGTTAATTTTTTTCGAGCTGGCGTAAGAGTGAAGTCCACGATTACTTACCACTTTTCTCGCATATCGCTGGTTGTTGTTTGATGAAAAAGACTGTGTCGGGGGCACATCATTTTCAACTTTTACTTCCAACTGCAGCGATTAAAAGCCTCGTTTCTGTCGAGTTTATTCCGAGATCCAGGCAGGAAATCGGTTATTGGTGATTTTAGACAGCTCGCTATCCAGAGGAGATTTTTACGGACCTTGTCAATAGATTTGAACGTCCGAATGGCACCTCGCGGTGGGACAACCCACTCTATGAGATCTGCCTGCCCAAAGCAGATGGGCCTTTTGACCCCGGAGAGGAATTCAAACAGTTAGTGGAGGATCTGGCCAGTCGTGTGATCCGTGATTTGCTTCAATCAAACGTGGAAGTCAAGCCAAATCAGTCAACTGTCCCTTCAAAATCTGCAGCTGCCGACTATATCCAGGTAAGAAATACCACTAAAATGCCCCCTTTCACCGAATTAATGCATATCTCCAGACAACATCTACGCTGACAACTTAAGTCTAGCAACTGTATTTGCTGATTTAATGTAAACAGGCTTGACAATCCATCTGTATGCCTACTAATCCTGTGAAATGACCTCTCTTGGGAGGAAATGTGACTGCTGCCTTTAACTCTAGACAGTTGAAAGGGCCACTAACAAAGTGATCAGCCTAATTCTTACCGCCCAATCGCGAGGTGACGAGAAAGTGGCTCTACCAAATCAGGAGGATGTGGTTCTCCAACTTGCTGACCAAGAGACCTGGACACCGGCCATTCTAGCTAAGGCAAAACGCCACTTCTTCGCTTTTGTTCGATCCGGTCTGGGTGCTGGCGCGGATACAAGAGTAACCAGACGAACAAGCGAGGACGAGATCAGTGCTCTATTCGTCCGTTTCCTTGGCACCGAAGCTCAACAACTCGCCTCCCTTACCTAACACTACACCGCTAAACGAACTCTTCCATCTGGACTTACCTTTTGCAAATGAATGTATACGTCAGTGCAATGTAGAAGTGTTATCTTACTGTTGCTACAGCTTGCGAGACTTACGAGGCTGCTTAAGAGCGAATTTCTACCAACTAAAGCAATGCTAAAAGTAACAACACCACTTTACAAACAAAAAGGTCCCATTAGAAGCGCGTGTTACAGTTACAATAGGGCGGAGTTTAGGGCAAAAAAGGCATGGGATAAACTTAACTTTCGAAAATAGCCCTTTCGCTTGTTTGCATTTGAGTGGTGTACACAGTCTTTCTGCTAAATAGAAATGTTGCAGAGGCCAGTTGTTACATGATAGACAGACGAGGCGTTCATGAAAGTGGGGCAGAGTAGGACAAGGAGTGGGTGGGAAATGAAATTTTTTAGCAGAAGTAGAAAGAAGCCAGTTGGTAAAACAAGGTATCCATTGCAATCAATTAAAATCAATTATCAAGTGGTACTTAATTGGTGTTTTTGGAGAAGAGTAGTGGTTCTATACAACCAACGGTGGGCTACTTTACAGGGCGCTACGATGGCGAAGAAGGGAAGTCGCTGACGATTGATCAATAGTGAGTGGCGACAAACCCGTAGTTTCATCGTCGTCGAAGAGTCTCCTTGCGATTGAGCTGAAAAGTCCGATTAAGCTGAGATCAAGTAGGCGTACATTCCCAAATGATGAAAAAAACGTGACCACACTAAGGTAAGTGAGTAGAAGTTCGACAAAATAGGCTGGTCAACGTTTGTCTAGGTTAGTCTGCAGTGAAACACCGGTGGTACAATTTGAGAAGGAAAGTGTAAACTGGTAAGCACTTTTCAATTGATGAGGAGCATCAGCCATATTGTGTCAGACGATAATGATAAAAAACACCCTACTATGTTTGATGAGGTAAGAGAACACTGGCTGCGTAAATTTTTACAATCCGCACAAGCAGATTATCATGACCCTTGAGGTCATATTCCATAATTTATCAATCTAGCTAATCGTCCAAACTTTGCACCACAGCAACGCCGCACCACTTAGATTCGTCATGGATGAAAAAAATAGAGTCAAATCACAATTCATTATCAGTCCGCGAAATTCCTATACAAGGCCATTTCTATTTATAACCGGAAGTATATATGAATAAGAAAGTAGGCTTGAGAGTAGTTACCTCTTGCTGCTCCCTCCGCTCATAATAGTCAAAATCATTCAAAATGGAAGTAGCATTGTCGTATTTGGCAAATATCTCCAAAACCTCCTGCCCATGCTCCAATGGTACCTCAGTGGTATCCCTCGAATGTGTAACCGGCTTATTATCATTGGTTTCAAGGTGGATGTGCCTCAACACCACATTGGGCACATCCTTCACATAGATCCACTTGACCGAGAACTGACCCTGCCACTTGTCTTGTGCCCAGACACCCGCTCGGGTCGCGTAGTCCACACCTGAGGTCATCTCCGCGATTCCGCAGAAGTGACCAGATCCGTTAACCGAGAAGAAAAGATAGATAGGCACGCCAGCGCTGGCAGCCTCTGTGTAAGCTGCATTTAACTTCTTATTGCCCGCCTCTGTTGAGCACCAGATAGAATACTTGATGGAGCGATGGATGTCGTCCTCAGAGAAAGACTTAATCACAAAGAAACGAGCCCTCGAAGGGTTAGTATTGAAGGTCGGTGGATTGACTTGACGCAGGAGACGAGCTTGAAGGGAATCCCCAGTGCTGCTAATACCGGAAGGTTTATTCATTGCTTCTTCTAAGTTGGTCGCATTGGAATCGGCTAGACGCTCATATACACCGTCCCTGATGATGCCTCGCGGAGCACAAGGAACGGGTCGCTCTCCGTTCTTCTGCACTCGAGGGCGGTGTCGATTGTGCCTAAGGAGCAAATAGTCTACTTCTGGTACTTATACCATTTGTGCAAAAATATGCTTATACTGCGTCTTTGTTGTGGTTAGACCCGATTACCAAATCCACTATAGCAAGTACCTTATATTTCTATTTTATTAAGGAACAGTTATTGACAAGCTTCCGCACAGGCCCCTTCAAGTGACAGAACTAGTCTGTACCAAACTAGCAATACAGATTTAAACGTTTAACAAACGTGTATTCAGTGCTTCAAGAGGGAACTGTATGACAAACCTGAAGCCGAATCCCACCGTATCTCCAGAAATTTCCGGATTTCCCATTACAGTGGCGATATCACTTGGCGTAAAGTGCAGAGACCGCTTGGTGACAGGCCAGCTACATGCATCGGCAGGATTATTGCCGAGTTTAACACCACCGAGAGCCCAATTACGATGGGCATCACCATTGACAGCGACGCCCGAGCAGCCACTATCATGCTGATAGCGATCAGCTAATCGACCGACTCCCGGTCCCATGAAGGCGAAGCCGTTACGGTCCTGCGAACGAGGAATTACAGACGATGTGTAAATTACCCATGGGGTTTCAAAGAGTTTTCCGTAAATATCGATTTGTTGCAGGGACACCCACAAAAAGGAGCGAATCCAACATCAAATCTAAACCAGACCAGATGTTATCAGTTATGCGTGCAATACCAACGTCAAAGATCAAAGACATTAGAACCAAACAAATCGCTCGCAATATTCCTCACTTTGGTTTCAAAAGCATCAACTCCAGACCTTACTGCCCTCTACTTCATTTGGTTATAAATACTCGGTCGCAAATGGGACTTGGAACTGGTACAACTTAGGCCAGAAGCATGGCCAAGAGGGGGTAATGGACATAGTGTGCCAGTTACCTGATCACATTCAAAAAGTAAGATCCATTCGCCATTTACCTAGGGTATCATCAATAATGAAAATACAACTTTAATAGGCTATGTATTGAACATTTCCAAAGCACGACGAGAGGTACTAGTACAAAAAGACAATAACATTAAACAGACTTGTCGAAATAGGGTAACTGCAAAACTCCCAACAAATCGCTATCAGGAGACCAAGAATTTAATACTGCTTCTGAATAGTAGCACTAAGAAAGGTGGACATTCTGCAAACTGATTACCTGCCAGCAAGCATGGACGAAACCAGATGTTTTTTTCCTACTGATAGAAAACGTGTTCGATACTCCCAACATTCACTGGATCAGCGCAACCCGACAATGCCATTATGTGACAAGTTGGCAGTGAAATCTACTAACTCACAGTGCTTAAACAGCAGTGAAAAATGACGTTTTCCATAGTGACCGCGCAACTCAAAAGGATACAAAGGAGTTTATCGTGATTTGAACACCACAGCACGAAGCTTAAATGTGAATTGAGGCGGAAAGTCTACATTTCAGGAAAACACATTAAAGATCCGTGAATAAGCCACAGAATCCATTTCCTAGGAATCAGTGCTAAGTTCAACGGCCGTAGTGTATAGCTACCTTTTGCAATATCATACGCACAGGAGTAGATTAATCAGTTTTGGCCTAATAATAAATTAATGTGATCATTTTTACGGGCAGAGAAGACAATGTTCTCAATAATAAAGCTAAATATCCCACAGCTTAGTATATTTTATTTTTAGAACAAGAGAAGACCGTAAATTCGAACGCCAGGTTACCTCTAACGAAAGAAATTACTTGAAAGCCTTGTAGTAATGAAGTTGATTATGTACAAAAGCAATCGAGGAGCCCATTTTCCAAAATAAATCGCATGGCTTGCACGAAAATTATCCACACGAGATTATTTAGATGAATCGTAGTAATAGAATTCTCATCTTGCTTATAGGCAGGGATCTTAAGATTAAAATGCGATATTTGAAGTGGAATTCTCAAATTAAAACGTTCTAGGGAAAAAAACTTTCAAATTGGCACGTGCAGATCCCAGGCAAAACAATTAGCCTAGTAACGACAAACTCGCGTTTCACAAATACCTAAACGCTGTGATGATCCGGTGTCGCCAGATAACTACAAAACGGCTGCAAATATCTGAAGATGAAGATGAATCAAAATGGAATTTATCCACATATAACTACCTAGCACACACAAATATTCTCCCACATAATAGCAATTACCTTCCCCACAAAATGTCGCCACTGACTATCAACTAGTGGGTCATTTTGATGCAGTGGAGATGCGGGATAGATATAAGGCTGCTGTGCCGCCACTGCATCATTCAAGCTGACACAATTAAATCGCTCAACAAGGTCGTCAGCGATTCCGTTGGGGTACATCATGTAGGGAGAGGCATTCATCCCAACGCGTTCACCAAATTGAGCATTGTAGGGTGAGGCCTGCAGAGCGTCTCCTGCAGTGAAGCCACTCCCCGCAGGATGGTGATAAAGAGTGTCACAATCTTGATGTGCATTTTGATAAGGACATGAATTCCCGGGATAGAAGGTACCATTCCCACTATCTGCGGCTCCACGAGAGAGGTACATTGCGTTGCAATCGGTTGGGGAATTTGATTGCGGGGGAGGGTAGCAATTCGTCGGGTAATCGTTTAGCCCTGCTGTCGGCATCGAACAGTAGTTGATTTTTTCCCCATCGAGAGCTTCATTGCTGTTGCCACCGCTATTGACGCCGTTCATACTACCGTTGTTCGCTGCAGCTGAAGCAGCGGCCAGAGCCAGAGCCGTAGCAAAGTCAACAGGAATATGCGTTGGCGGAGTCGGTTGGGATGAACGTGTTGAAGCTGACGATATCAGATTCCGACCCTCTCCCACATCATATGGTATTGGTGGAATTAATGTACCATAGTAGTTATCACCGGAACCATACATCACTCACTTTTCTACAAATTAGCAAACAAAAGCAACATTCAACCGCTGGAAGATGGAATGAGTTAAGGGCAGTCAATTGGCGCTGCATGCCCGTTTACCGCATCTTAAAGTAAATAATGATAAAGTAATCAAGTCCGTTTAAAAGCAAAGAGGATCCAAGGTGCATCATGCACATAGGCATTATCGACTCCTAATGGTAACATCAGAAGCAATGTCGAAACTCCCACTAATAACAAATAATAGACTACAAAACAGCAAAAGTCACACGCATAACACAAAGTGGAGAGGCAGGTAAAAAGTCCGAACCCATCATTTAAAGTATTCCAATGACTCCGTTGAGCCAGAAATAGATTCCAAGCTACCATTTGGAATGTCAAACGTGGTTAAGCCCACGAGGACACACATAAAGTACAGGTGGCAACGATGTAATAAAGGAAGTATTCACGAAAAAGTAGATCTCTTAAGAACACAACGACATCCAGCACGAAGAAAAAGGTACGCACCACACGATGGCCAAACACTAAGTCCAACTTCAACAACCTAATCGACAAATGGAAAATCCAAACAAAGCAATGTTCAATAGAGCTAAAGTGATTTTCTGCAACTATATCACATAAAATAAATGTTTAATTCATAAACATATTTAAAAATTCGTTCTTAAAATTTTACAATTATATTTTTCTAAAAAAATAACTTGGAAACAAGATAATAGCTCAATCCATTCATGCGTAATTTCAATAAAAGCAAAATAGCTTAGCTAAAAAATTAGTCATAGTGTTCAATGTCTGTGCATGTTCCTTAATTGCATATCTATTTGCAGACAGCATTCCCCAATAGCCAAATCAATAAAATTTTTAAGAATATCTTCTAATGAATACTCCTAACTGCATTTGAGGGATGCATTTTGGCTTCTGCAGTGCAGAGACACGAACAAATTATTAGTTATGGGCCAAGTAATCTAGCGATCTATTTATTCCAGCAAGTACCATACCACCCCCCGTAGATCTTTTCCCCACTTTTTTACAACATGTTGCACTTTTAATAACGAAAATTAAATTTTTTTTTGAATACAATAGCAGTGTTGGTACTCGTTTGCATAGCACTTATTTCATTGGTAGTGATGTGCAGTTCTAGAAAAAGTGATGCATCCTAATAATATTGCGTTCTTTTTTTATACCTTAAAAAATTTGGCTGATTTGATCCAAGGCAGTGTTTTTATAACTACCCACGACTGATGCTTTGTTTCACTAAACCCGTGTTATAGGCGGCGAGGTGAAGCCGGCCTCGACGGTATTTTGCTTTTCGGCGTCTGGGGCATACCCTCTAACTCAACCTTGTGTTGCTTGAAGCTTTGTTATTCGAATAGGGTTATGTTTTATCTACATGGAAGAGTAGTTCTTTTCGCACACATGTGGAACTTTGCTCGGCAGTTAGGTTTGGTCACAGCTCCCCAGTTAATGCGTTTGGTTAATGACCTGGATAAACGAGTGTATCGTGCGCAGTTCCCTGCAAATCCTACTTACGTCGCTGATAGATCAGTAGACTCTTCAAGCAATTCAGTGGCAAGGGGAGTGATTAGTTTGAATGCTGAACCGGTGGTATTTGGAGCTCTTGCTGATCGGGGTAGGTCTAGTAAATGCTTGGTCGTAGTGCCTTTGCGAAGCATTAGTTATGTTGACTATTTATTACCCTGTAAAAATCTTAGCTGGTCTATTGGATCCTGACGACTTTGATGAGTTTGATGTCGCGGGGGAGCAGCCCGTTAAAGATAACCATCTTCGCTTATCAAAAACCGGAAGAAATCACGAACCTACTTGGTATCTTTGGAGAATAAACAAGCTCTGTAAAGATGGAGATACGCGCTCGGCAGTTGAGGTAAAATATTATCGGCTTTATGTGGCTACATAGACTTACCTCCAATTATTCCAAGGTGCTTATTTGGGCACACTCTTGTATTAATTCTGGTGAAAGTGTCGGTTAAAAAAGTTGGGATCCTTAGTGTATTAGTGATCCTGGATGTTATTCCTCCACGCGTTAGGCGCACAGCTGGTGTATACAATTGTTGTTATCTATAGTGGGTATCCTTGTTGTATGGTGAAATCTATAGTAAGCATCTACTGGTCAATGCTTTTAGACAAAGCGTTTTTATAAGATTGGGTTCCAAGTCTACTATTTGTGGGTCTAACTGATGATCCTGTTTCTTGTTTGTCTAGCTTTTTTTCCACAAAATGTTAACTGTTGATCGAGTCATGCCGGACCGTAATATCATTCACCTTCTTTTGAGTGGACTGGCCGAGGTGGGTGACAGCGAGTCTGCCTTCAAGGTTTATCGTAAGATGACCGAATTGGGCATCCCTGCAACCAATTCTACATATTCACGCCTTTTTAGGTAATTTTGCCCATTTTCCAACTCTAGTCAACTGATTGTCCCCCCCGCTTTCACCAAAGAAATTCGAGCGCTGGTCAAGCTTAGTTCTGCGACTGAAAACGTTTGCTTTTGAGGCCAAACTTATTTACCTGTTGTAGGTCGTGCACTGAAGACATTGGGGCTTGGCAGCGGGAACATCGCTACAGGTTTAATGGACCGAGTAATCCTAAAGAAATCAGGTGATTTTTAGTACTATCATTTGCCTATTTGAGACAAAACCACTCATGTCCTTCGCATTCTTTTGTCCGAATCATGCTGCTTTGACGGCTAACTGTCTCGTAGCATTGCCTCAATCGCACCTTTTTATAGTTTGGGCTGCAATTCGTCATTTCACGACTATTTTCTTCTTTAAAATTGCCTTAGTTCGCAATCTGACCTCGATTTGCTTGCTGGACCCGCTCTTGGACGTGCAAAGGGTCTTTGGGTTCGGTTGCACGAACGTGGCTTTCGAATGAATCGAATCACCTACAACACGCTTCTGCAGACTCTGGCTAAAGGTATTGCCGGGCCACTACTTCATTTTGGTTTTCGCAAATGACTTGTCCAATGCAAAAGAGGTCTTAGGTTTCGTGTTGAACCTTTGATTTTCGAGCCTGGAAAGCGATTCAACACTACATAAACCAGCAAAAAGTGACGTACATAGGTAAATTATTACTTTCTCTAATTTTGCAGCTGGTGACCTCCATGCCTGCTTCCAGGCGCTGGATGCGATGTTGCTAGGTCAGGGTGGACTGCCACCATCGATTCTGCACTCTTCGATGACTCCTCCTTCGCCCACTTGCTCAGCTGAGCCCCTTCCGCCCTTCCGACCAGATGAGTACACTCTGACTGCGGTTCTCACAGCGGTGCTACAGTCTTTCAAGTCTGGCTTCCTTGTCTCGTCCCTTGACGCCCTCCGCTTGGCACTGCACGCGTGGCACCTCATCCTCCCTCGTCTGCCACGTAGGCAGCCCAGTTTGCATCACTTTACTCTCCTTGCTGGCATTGCTGCTCTCACCGAGCCCAAGAATGGTCGATTTTCCCTCCCCACATCCCTTGGGAGTGGTATCGGACGGCGAAAAGCCGACACCTCAGCGAAGAACTATCTTGAGGTGCCCCACTTTTGCTCACGTTTCCTGCTATTTTTGCATCGGCGTGAGGAAAGCTTTTTTCACCCAAATTTCACTCATGCCAAAATGTATCAGAATTCGAGTACATTAAAAACCCTACGTGGAACGTGGTAAAAGTCCAGTTGTATATCTCCAAAGGTTGATCGTGCAATCAGTTCGATTATTATTCACTGGAATAAAACGGGAACAAGAGAAGAAACTGTATAGTTTATGTTCTTTATTTTTTGTAGTAATCATTGATGATGGTCGAATATTACCTGTAACCATTCCAAAATTTTTTTAACAAAGTGACCAAGTAAGGTACTGTTGACATTGGCCCTATGTGAAGCCCGCCGAGATAGATTTCATTCAAAGTCGTTGGGTTTTTGTAGTAGTTTTTTTCGGCTTGAATTCAAGTCTGGTAGCCTATCCCCTTTTTCATCAGATAAAGTTCTTTCTACTTTAATCAGCAAGTAGTATTTAATTTCCTCGCATGGTGACAATTACAGGTGATCCCCGAGAGCTTGCCGAAACTGCGAGAACCGCAGCCTTCCCTATCTCCGCGCATTTTGGCCTCTGAGAAAGCGGCAAAGAACCTTTTGAGACGGGTGGCGCTTCTGGCATCGGGTGGTGACATACCGTCACAACTCTCAACTAACTCAACCCCCTCCGACACCACTCCTCTAGTACCTGTTTCTTCAAATTCCTGTTTTTTGCTGCCGAATACGTTTTCTCCTGATTGGACTAATCCTGACATAGTTATGCGGAGCCAAGTAAATCTCTTACTACCGCTTCCGCAGGAGGGTATCAGAGTAAGCTCCTGCACAATTTCATTGTCTAGAGGTCCTTTTGTAACTACATTTTCCATAATTTGGCAGTATTTGGCGTGACCTAAGATCAAAACATCAGTGTGGGTGCCTGCTGGAATATTTGTCGGAGCTTTCGACTCTACAAGGCGAAAGTTAAGTACGAAGCGTTCGTGTTTCTCTTTAAACTACAAGTTATCTTTTACTAAAATTCACTTTACTTAAAAAATGAACTGCCACAGCTTTGAATGTCATAACCGTCAGGCAGTTTTGCTGTATCAGCTTTATAGGAAGTTATTGGAGTGAAAGTATTTGGGCCCTTGGCATTTAGACTTATAGTTGTCTGCGCGACAAATAAATATCAAAATTAAGAGTGCGCACTTTTGCTTTATTATTACACGTAATTTTGGAGTTTGCGTTTTAAATGTTATAATAAAGTAAACTAAACCATTTGACTGCCTTGACTATTTACAATCATGATCCGTACGAACTCAACTTTAATCAATTTTGCCTTTCAATAGCTGTATTCTAGTCCTACCTTTGCTCTCTGAAACTCTGCATGTTTCACTATTTTTTTACTGTAAAGAAGACCAGCTCGTCTGTATAATCCTGTCATCATCCCTTCCCTTTGGAACCTTACTTTAGCACTCCCTTTACAAAATTCATGTAAACGTGAAATCTCCTGACCTAATACAACCTTAGTCGATCATAAGTGGATTGAAGTTAGATAACAAGGAAAGTAGTGTCAAGCTGTTTGGGAAGCACAAATTTCATTGTTTCGGTGTTTTAAGTGGGTGGGCAATCGTCTTCTCTTATGTGGACTGCATAGAATTTTACATGACATACATTGAGGTTTGTAGCCAATTTCCCAGTTTCGTTATATCCCAATGCAAGTTTCGATTACGTACTGCTCACTGGTTTTCTCAAATGCTTGTCCATTATACGATAGTTTTTTAGTTATTGAGCTTTATGCATTTCAAACTCGGATGCATGAAGGTGTATCTGGACGTTCGTGTTACTCATAATCTACCTGCAATTTTCGCAAACTGGTACCATAAATGGAGCGAAATTAGTCGGATTATCAGAAATACTCGTTTTTTATCATTTTTTACAATACCGAGCCTGTAATTTATCCAGCCTTCGATCGGCTGCATCATATTTGCAAATGCACTTCATGTCTACTTCGTGGTTTCAGTTTTCTATGAGCGGTAAGGCAGTTTGATGGATACGAATACATTTTTAGTGTATTACTCTCTCAACGCCTAGTGTCAGAGATCCCTCAAAGCGTGCTTTTATTTTAACAGACTTTTCTGTTTGACCGGACTAAATGGATTGAGGCATTGCTGTTTGCTTGTGATTTTAAGGACAAGCTACCGGCGCATCTGAGATATATGTTTTTTTGTAAAACGGCGCCCTGGATTTCTTACACTTTTTAAAATTACCAACAGATCCAGATCCCCACGAAGAAGGAATGTCCTCAAAACCACAGTTCTTTGCCACCGTGGCAAAGATTGGCCTTATTTGGTGGACTGGAGGGCTTTCTGGAATGTATTAGAACTAATTTTAAGGTAATTATTAACTGTTTTACTGTTCAGTACTTACTGTAGTTTGCCTTCGCTGAAATTCTCTATTTTTCTGCAATTAATGGCGTATTTTCCTGGAACTTATTTGAATATTTGGTTTTAACTCAGGCCGTTTTGAATAAGTTATTAAAAATACCTCACTTTCTAATCATTTAACTATTTTCTTATGCATATTATTATTCATATTGGAATCTTTTTAAATCTAGTTTATGACCGTACCCATGTCTATTTTTTATTCTCACTGTCAGATGTTTTGACTGCTTTGGTTGTTTTAGACTGATATTAGAGTGCTTATACCCGTAGCGGTCCATGCCACTGGAACCTTTTATCCATCTGAGAATCTTGACTGCCGAGTCTGATCTTTACTAGCTCTCTCAATCACCGACGTCACCACTGATTACAAAGGTTGCCGCCCTTTTGCCACCTCCCTCGGAGAACGCGGGCGCCGAGTTGGATCGGTGGGAAAGCGCACTACTTAACGCTATGGATAGTAACAAAGTCATTTTGGACTTACCCGTACTCAACGTCCTCCTTCAGCGGAGAACAACACATGGACTGCCTGTGGACGAATTGATGTCTATCGCGAATCGTCAAGGCCTTTCGCCAGATGAAGTGAGCCCTCATTTTCTCATAAGTGGATCTTCGAACATCCGAAATCAAAAACTATGTTTCCGATTGTGAATGAAATATGCTTTCCTGTGACGTTGAAAAGCTGAATAGTTAACAGTTTTAACATACATGGTAGGCCAAATTCAGACCAGCTCAAAAGTAAATTGTTCGCCTTGGTGTTTGATCTTGGTTCGGCCAAGGTTATTGTGGCCACTTTGGGATATATAAGAATTTTCTTACAACCGAAATTGAGTTGAATTGTAATTTTATTTATAAAGCAAAGCTTAATGTGTCCAGACTAAGTGGGAACGAATGAATGAAATTATGCCAAATATTTGGTCCTCTTCCTCTTATAACGCAATATTATAAGGGAAATTTTTACCCGCTTTATTCGCTATCGTTGGTGGGCTTTACTAATTCTGGTCATTTTTAATTTCTACGGGACTAATGCTACAATTTATGTAGCGATTGACAGAGATCTATTTTTTTCATATTTTGGATTGTGGTGTTTTATTGATAGCCATTACTGACAAATTGATTACATGTAGATATCTTTTCACTAATTAATTACAGTCTTTGCCCACTTTATCTAAATGAATCGCCGCTAGCACGGTGGTGAGTTTGTTCAGGTGGCATGAATTAGCTTTAGTGAGTGCTGGATTAAGCTCGGATTTGATGCCAATGACCTTTTTCGCTTGAGCTGCGGCCTGTTCAACAACAACTGCAGTCAGTTTGTTTGCAGCTTACATCTTGTAGTTTGATGCTACGAATTGAAACTGTTGTTATTTTGTTTCGTAAATCGTTATTTTCAGGAGAATCCTGTTTGTTTACGTTTTTTTTAAGGTTCTTGCTCCGACTATTTCATTATTAACGATGTACATGCTCTTTGTAAGAGGTGAATTTGCGATGAAGTCAGCTTTCCAAGCATCTTTCTCTTCTCTCCCTTGGCTATGCGATCTGAGGCGATTGCCACTCATCTTGTGGTCTTCCCGATTGCTCATCCCTTAATCTTATTTAACTTACTCTTGCGCTTGGTCGTTCATTTCAAATGCGCCTTAGGCCAGTTATGAGAAATAAAATATTGGCAAGTGTTAAAATACGATTGGGCTTAAAGCACTTTTCTATGTGAGAGTTTTCAGCTGTCACCTCCACACGTTTAAAAAAATGGAACGCGTTTTCATGGTTATTTAACGACATCTGGCCTTCTGAAATATTCAATATATTGAAACATTAGAGTGGTGGATAGATTTGCCTACTGTGTGAATTGGAACTTACAAATAAATACAGGTAACTGTTTTTAGGGATATGAAATGCCAACACATTAGTGTAAAAATGCGACATACAAACGTTGGGTTTTTATGATTAATAAGCGGGATCTTAATTGTGACAATAATAAGAAAGATTTCTACTCCCCTTCTTTTAAGAATCATATCAGTGATGCAACCAATATTGCTTGCAGCATCCAATACTTATGTTCTCGATGATTTTTTGTTCCTGAATGTTCTCGTTTCTCCTTCATATTTTGGTGCGTGGGTGCTCCTACTACTCAAACTCCGGTTGTGCACTCATTTTTCATTCCTCACCAGGTGTACTTAATGGAATGCTGTTACGATAGTCGGAGGAGCGGCTCTTACGCAAGTTTACCAACTGTTCAGTGCTAAAATCCAATTTTAAAAACCTTTTATAGTTTGAGTCGGATTTTGTTCGAACTATCACTTATCGCTTCTTCGGATGATGCTAGGCTCCATCAAATAACCGGTCTTACATTTTACTCTTTTTTTAAACACTGTGTGCTTATGATTTATGTATTTTAACAAGTATTTTTCCTGCTTGGATTCTCTTTGTCGACCATATTTTTATTAGTCTTCCTTTCCTTTGTCACACTTCCCTAATAATTTGCTACTCATGTTTTTCTTCCATTCGTCTGTGATCATAAGTTATTTTTATTAATTTTCAATTCTTTTGTTTTTATTCAGCTCGCTGCTAATGTCGATTGCTCCGTAGGACATTCTAAAATACAAACGTCGTGGTAAAACTGGCGTATTCTGCCTCATTGCAGTTCACTTGGAGTTGTTTGGCGCGCGGGTGCCGCACCACAAAGCAGGTTCGAGATTTCCTCACCAGCTACTCAAAGGCTGCTAAACTGACGTGGGACTCAGGGCTACCAGCCCACGTTGGCACAGTGCGCCCCAGCCTCCATGTTTACGCCACCCTCCTTGCCTCCACCAAGTTCTACTGGGACTCTAAGATAATCATTATCCGGTCTATGATGGGCTCCAGTCAGTTGACTACAAAGTCGAAACAGCGAAAAAAGGAAAAGGAATCACCAGACTCACAGCCTTACGACTCTCCCATCCTCCCAAACCGTCGTCTAATCGCCAATCTCGAGCTGGAAATCGCTCACTTCCGTGATTTAGTTGCTCGCGGCATCGTACCGAAAGGCAGTGGCTTTTCTCGCATTTTTGATTTCGTAATATTGCCTTCACGTTTAACGTATTCATTGACCATTTTCATTGTTGTGTCTAGTCCTATTTTAACGAAAATTCTACCTACTAGCTGTGAAGTTTTTGTTGGCAACTTTCCCCTATCCAATTTTACACTGTTAACACGTTGATCCTCCTCATCACCTAAGTTATTAAGAGATCTTTTATTTGAATATTGAAGTATGGAAGTGTACTGCTTGTTGTGTTTATTGAAGCTCAGAGCGCTTTTGTCAACTTTTGCTTGGCGCCAACTTTCGACTTGTCAGGGCTTTTTAAGACTACGGCTTTGGTCGAAACTTAGACTGTGATTTAGCGCCAATTTAAATTGTCACGGGTTTAGTTTTTTGCCTTATTGGCCGTGACGAGGCAGAAAGAATTTTTCCACGATTGCTTTCATCCCATAGGTACTTGTTTTTGTTGGTTAGGTTAACTTTTTCCAGTTGGAGTGTTTAAATGGACCAATTTAATCCATGCTCATGTAATGAGTAATAAAGTATCCAAATAGGTAAGTGTGGTCAGCTATTGCTTGTGACCAATCAAAGCTCCATGAAACCCTAATATTGTACGTAAAATACCTTACTTCATTTGGCTTTCGGCTCCAAATTTTCGAAACACTCTCCAACTCATTATTTTACCAGGCTGTGTTTGCACGAAACACTAATGTTATTACATTTTTGTACTGCAGACCTAATTAGGTTCTGCATGTATCCTCTCGATTAAAAGAGCTTCAAAAAATGCAAACTCAAAAGCTATAATGATTGAGCTTATTAATAACTGAAAGTTTGCAATGCGTTCATTGTTTTACCTAGGTAATCTGATGGGTTATGTATCCCACTTTCGCTAATGTGACTGCTTCGCATGCTGAAAGCTCCGATTGGACTGTCTAGGAGTGCTTTTTTATCACTGCAGTGTAGACCCCATTTTCGCGGTTTTTTGGTTAAACGGCTATAACTGTTTTTTTATGGCAACATACTTCAAACTTCGGAGAGCTGCTCCAATCCCTATGCCCCCACTAAACACTCCCGTTAACTTCCTCTCCTTATCAAGCCTATTTGCGTTTCGTTTTATGACAGTGGCTTGCTGTAAAAGAGGAATCATGCCAAGTAGGTAATCTACGATCACCATATGGGAAGAAATTCTTTCCATACATCAATGTGGCGTTAGGTTGCTTTCTTAAGGTTCCATTGCGCGTCCTAAATATTTTTTCTGGCATAGGTCGCCATGGAAGGTTAATACCAAACCAAAATATCCCTGTTGAATCAATACCGTCTTTGTGGTCTCGCACTATGCGCATCGCATTCTTTTCATTCTTTTTTACATTCCTGCTCTGTTACTTCTCATGGCATAATACTCTGCCTCCTGCTCGAGACTATTTCCTCGTTGAATGCGGTGTAAAAAGTACTCTTGATAACCTTGTTACATGACGCGTCTCTAAGCTGCAAATTTTTCCTTGTTTCCGGTCCGTCGCATCTGGCACTTGTTTATGAGACCTCAGCTCACATCTTTTTTCCTCGCACTGAAACATTATTTTAAGGCAGCAAAATTTACTATCCAACTCAAGTCATGCTGGTTGATAGTTTTGAAGTAATTTTTTACTTTATATGGTTCTAAAAATCAGTATTTGGTGTTTAATAGCTGAAAAAGTATCTTTATTCATCTTTCGCCTCAAATAATAAAGGTCAATCAATTGCTCCCCGCAGGAGCTTCTTTATTTTCTCCAACGTTCCTTAGCTGTTTGTAGCAAAACTGCTTACTGAGTTTCCCGTCCTTCGTGATTTATTTAATTGCCATTTCACTGGAACAAGGCTACAAGGCTCTCCTGCTGAAGAAATAATGAAAGCAAGTTTACCGTGTGTTATGCACATCAGTCATCATTTCTCGACAGTAGTGAGCGACATTTGACTGGACAAAAATCTCTCAATCCCACGAAAATCGAAAAACTCCCTGAGACGCTCTTATCGTCGACCACGGCAAACTAAGCCTAAAAAGCATAAGAGATGACTGCTTATATGTAACTTTTCTGAATCCAAACTGTGTCCGCGTTCATTTTAAAATTGCTTCCTTTTCCATAATCTAGTCGTTGACCTTTTTTTAGATCATCACAATTTATTGTTTCTGTTTAAAAAAAACATCCATCAGCATTCGAAAGTGAACTCCACTTTTTTTATACGGGTTTATACAATTTATCTCTATTCTTCACTTTTATTTCTATTTGAATCTATGTGTGTTTTCACGCAAGGAACTTGCTGCACCAGCTCGTTGTAAGCCTGCTAAAGGTGATCCGGTCACCTGTGACTCCATCCACCTAGCAACCGTGCCGTGGATGATGCCATACATTTTTCTTACTAATATTACTCAAATTAACTTATTTCTGCTCGTTTAGTTGTATGCATGTGCACACGACAATTTTCCATCCAGGGTCTTTCATAGATAACTAAATAAAATAATCAAAGTCATGTATAACATTGAATTTTTTGTTGATTTTTGTCGAATGGACTGTTAAAATAGTGAATTGCTAAGAGTGGCTTTTTGTGTGTCTTAATGGTCCTCACTCATTTCACTTAAGCAGCAGCGATTCCTATCTTTATCCCCAAATTCGTCACGCAATGGCGAGGTCAAGTACTTTTTTTTCACAACATAGCTGGATAATCCTTTTTGTTGAGTTTCTATGGAACGTTCCTTCAGATTATCCTTTGCGCAGCTACCTTGTTGTACGAATTCTGAGTAAAATAAGTTTGCTCTATCAATTAGAATTAGAGCTCGACATCCACAACATTCTGCTTTAAATTTGCACTCCCGTTGTTAGAGTGATCAAAAAATTCAACGAGTGAAGTAGCATCATGAGGCTTGGATGAGCGTGGATCTGTTAGTCTTGAGAATTAGCTGTGTGCGTCCACTGCAGCTTCATGGAAGGTCAATGGACCTTCATATCTTCGTTGCCGATGCTACCTAGTGCATCGGCAAATGTTAAAATTTCACCTCTTTTTTTCGTCTGTAGATGGGTCAAGTGTGCGAGCTTGCGATCGAACTGGAGGTGTGATAATTCCGCCATACTCTCTCAGAGCTTTCAAAAAATTCCTCCCCATTTACAAAGAATGGGCTGAACAAACAATCGTCGCCGATCCTTCGTCCACATCCGAGCCAATCGGCGTTTGAATGTTTTGGGAGTACCAGATGTATAGAGTTTTAAATACAATAAAACTTTTTGCATGAACTCACTTACCCTGTTTGCTTGTTGGAATTGCGATAGTGTTTCCTTTATATATTAAGATAGAGGTGCGTGCGTATGGATGGCTCTGTTGTGA
The DNA here is from genome assembly GCF_000524195.1 of Echinococcus granulosus. NCBI lineage: Eukaryota > Metazoa > Platyhelminthes > Cestoda > Cyclophyllidea > Taeniidae > Echinococcus > Echinococcus granulosus. The sequence goes on from NW_020170437.1 coordinate 38,261, forward strand.
TAATTGCTTGTCCTATAAATTAAATATCAGATTAATTACTATGTTTTCAGCAGGTACTAATATGCCGACTTTTTTCCAAAAGTTTTGCGTCGTGGCGTTTTTTCACTTTACAAACATCCAACAACATGTTTTGGTTCTTTCATTACAAACGCATTTGTTTCGCCTTGAGAAATACCTTCACGCTTTCTATAGCACCACAGTGTCCTTTTGCACTGCCGGTTTTTCCACGTGTCCTAGCAACCGCATATTTGTTTTCTTAGAAGCTCGCAGTCATGATTAAAAGCTTATTATGAGAGTAATTAATCTCTGCTCAAGCATTGGCTGTCGTCGACTCAATAGCGAGTTGGCGTGAGGAGAGGAATCGCTCCGGGATTTGACTTGCATTATGCTTGTAATATTTACAGTTTGCTGGTTTATCCGTTTAATTTCGTCGTTGCATATCTCGCACTATCCACTCATTTATTTCCACTTGCTCACGGACACCCTCCTAGACGATTATTGAAGTACCAGTTAATAAACGGATGAGGTAGTCTGGTTATTTTCAAATTTAGATATATGAAAATGATAGAAGTAGCTAGTCGTTCTATATGAGTCTCTAACTTAACTAACTCACTAGCTAGAGCGATCACTGGAGCAAAGATTAGATAACCAAGAGAGAGCAAGAGGGAGGGATAGAGCCGTAGCAGCAGCATTCGGTATTGGTTAGTCTTGCGACTCAGATTAGTCTGTTCGGAGCGTTTTTTGCTCGCCTTGTGAGTGCCGCAGGGATTTTGAGAACATGACCGAGCTAATTAGTTGTGCTAATCTCATCAAACCATCAACGCGCGGTCTTATCCGCCTTCGTGCTCTTCCACTGCGCAGTTTTTGTAGTGGGAATGTGCCTGGAACCTTGATCTTGGAAAATGTCGCTCTCATTCACTCCCTTCTCACACTGTGCATTTTCAATTTCTTGAACCTACTCTTTGATGTTTTTATTGTCTGGGGAATAGTCATGGCTTTTTACTGTCTTTCGTTCCTCACCCTTTTAGTCATCTATTTTCTCTAATCGCTTCTTTGAATAGCATAGACCTTTCATCCCACATTGTCCGATCGGTTGTATTTCTATTTTGAGATTCATGTTCATCCATCTTCGTACAGTTGGTATTTTGCTGAAGTAAATACATAGAATTCGCTCTAACTAGATAGAACACCATCACATCCGACGTGATAAATAAGTGCAGGTCTCATTTACTTCTTGCACCATTTATTTCTAGCTCAATGCAGAAGGATCGTGGTATTTAAGTCCATCTATGGTCGTTATTACATTAAATGTTACACTAGGCCTCGTGCCCTTCAACCATATTTTTAATATTTAAGCAACGAATGCAAACCAGCTGTGCACCGTTCGCCGAGTGGTTCCGCTCATATGTTAACTTTTTACTAATAGCAGCCCACTTTTTCCTTGTAGAGTTAACCTCGACGACAACTCCATGGCTTCAGAGTTGGAGGCTTACGTTGGACGTATCCTTTTGTTTGCATATTTTATTTCATATTTAGCAATATTTAAGACAGAATCTCATTTTACAATCGCTGCTTAAACCCTGTATATAGTTTTAATTGATTGCTGTTGTGCAGCTCATGATTCCGTACAATCAGCTCTTAAATCATTACAGAATTTAAACCGAATCGCATGGTTGTCAAACAGCTTTCACCAAGTGAGCCTCGCCTATCCTGCCTAAAGGTAGAATTCCTGTGATTTATTCGTGCACTGATGAAATCCTAGAAATCTAGTCTTATCGAACCATGCAATGGATTATTGATATGGTCTTCAGTTGATATTTGGACACGGGTCAAATAAATTACAGGAGTGTCATTTGTCCACCTCATTGGTTTGATTAAGATAACGTAATTGCATCAGTGATTGATATGCATTGTATCTCATTTTTTTCAGGTGATAGGATACGCAAGTAGACTAACTGACTACCCAAATGCTTTAACAATAATGTTTACCTGATTCTATTAGTTTTGTGTTGTGTTCGTTTTACTTTCATGCGACCGTGGTATTTGGACTTTCGGTGTCTTGGAGAGCCCTTCGCCGTGGATTTTGTTCGTTTTGGTTATTCCTTACAGAATTCACTTTACAGAAGCGTTTTTTCCCCCACGTCTTTCACACTCCTGTCAGTCCACCCAAACCAGTTTTATTTAACCATTGATAAGGGGAATACTTTCTCGTGTTTTCCGTTCCCCTTATCATATATCCTGTCAGACGATGCAAAACATCATTTTCTGGTTGTAAATCTCTTGTAGGAGAAAGCATCTGACGTAATTTCTGAAGGTATCAAGCAAACGACTCCTCTCACTGTCTTCGCCACCTACATATGATTTGATTGTGCTTGTGCGCGTAAACAGTACATACGAATGACTGATTAGGTAGGGGTGTTTTACTTTCCACCAACGCTCGGATGGTCTTGCGCGCACTTTCGTTCCTTTTACACCGCGTCAATTCCTTTCCATGAATTCATCCTTCATACTTTTTTTGCAGGATTGGAGGTTGGAAGTGCTATCTTTACTAAAAATGCAAAATCTCTCACAAGCGTCTCATAGTCTGAACTTTTAGTTTTCTCGTTCTAATTTGCGATCTTAATGGACTCTGTACCGTGTTCTTGTGAAACCGTCAAAATTGCTATTCCTTATGAAAAAATAGTCAAGTGATCCGGCTTGTCTCTTGAACCATATGAATTACATTTATGGGAAAAAGTAAAAGCCATGTCCCTCTCATTTTCATATTGTGGTACCTAGTTGTTCATTCGGTCACCATTTAACCTGTGCGCTTATTGCGATCCTTCACATTGTCTACATAGAATTCCTTGTCCACATTTTTGATACCGTTTGGATCCAGTGGTAAAAATTTTCTTCAGTCTATCATTTTGAACGCTATTTGAGGCGTAGTTTCCGTTTGTACAGCTGGTAAAAAGACCTGGGATTATTTGCTGAAGCTATTCTTCTGGATAAATTTTCTAAAGTTGTTCCATTTAATATCATTTACCTCTGATGCAGCGTTGCCAAAAGTCGGGGGTTGTTTAATAACTGGCAAGTTATTACCACATTCCGTGAGCGATTTCGATATGATAAAATTATTTGAAAGATGGCTCCTTCCCTTACAGTCGTCCAGTACTTGATTACGATTCCCACTTCCGGTATGTAGAAGACAGCTGTCATGCCATGAACGGTTCACTTAGGTGGTTAACTGTGACTACTTATGCTGGAATTAACAGTTTTGTGCCGGTTACGATAATGTCTTTTCCCCAATAGCAAGTTTCTGTTCCAGCGACGGGTTCTGAAGTTCAAAGGTGTTAATACGACCTTAGTGGTTAAGAATAAGTTGAAAATTTTTGGAACTGGAATTAATGTAACTGAAGTCTATAAAGGTCGGAAATATGTCCCCATTGATTCAAGAGTGGGAGCCATCAATGAATTTAGGATGCATCAATTGGTACCACTAAAACCCAATTGAGTTTACTGTAAAAGTGCAAAATCGACAGGCGCAAATAAAACGGAATAACAACAAATTTGGATGGCGTTAAGTCTTCAGCTAAAGGGATAATGGATTTATTTCTTGTACATCATTTAGAATTATGTGGCGTGGCTGCAAATGATAAAACGCCTGTGGACTGATGCCTCTAACCTGGCAAACAATTATACGTTGGTGGATTGCTGAACATACCGCTGATTGTCTGCCTTTGGTTTTACACTGCATTTGGCACAACTTGCCAGCCGTAGACGCCGATATGCAGGTTTATTTGTGGGGAGGTACGGCCTGTCATTTTCCCAAATTTCCACCTCTCGCTTCGTGTTCTGTAAAATACAGACTAATGAGACGTTCTTATTTACCCTTCTGTCTGAACAGTTTTAAAGCATAGTCAAAACATCTTTGAAGTCTTCACCGTACCACTTAAAAGTCAAGTGGATTCGGCTATTGCCTGTACCAAGGCCCCCTAGTGATCATTGGAAGCGTTTCGTTTGTAGTGTCGACCCAGATTTTTTACTCTATTCGTTTACCGCATGGATTATAATCTTCTGAGATTTATGCTGAAACTTGACAACTTGCTGATACTGATTTTGGTTCTCAAAAATTGTGCTTGTGTAATAATTGTTGTTTCTCAAAATTTTCTTTCATTTCTCCTGCAAATTTTTGCTGATTTTTCTAGACTAATTTCCTTAACAAATGGCCTTATTTTTACAAAAGGCGTCGTCAACATAATCACATCCGACGGTCACTCGATTGTGGTAAGTCATCTCTTTCATATTTATCTCATTCTGCGATGAGTGTCCAAGTTTGACTTTCTTCAGGTGATGAATCAGCTTTCCTTTCTATTATCGGCATTTACACCTAATAATTTCATTGTCGCACTATGTATGTTGCTGGTGATGCTTTTTACTAAATGTTTATTTGAGTAATGAAATTACCATGATATTTGTCATTGAGACATCAAGTAGCTTGGTTTGATATTTTCCGAAACGGACTGAAACGAGGTGAAACGGACTTCAGGCTTATTATTATCTAATGACGATTTTTTGTTGCAATTTCACAAAAACAATTATTCTATGTCGACCCCCTGTTTTCAGAAAGGTTATAATGGGTAACCTCTAAGACGTGACTCCCTTATTTCGTTTCAGTATATTTGGCCATGGCAAAATCCTTAATCCCTTAAGGCTTGCTTGTTTCATAGATTTGAGCTTTGTCTTTTTACGAGATATCTTTTGGAAGTATCTAAGTAGAGGAAAAAGTAGTAATTATCAAATGCATGAAAACAGTAATGATGCGGGTTTCGCGTACCTATTAATCTTCCTTCAAAAGTTTTAAATTAATTTCGGCCTAACCAATTATCTTCATTGTCTTTCCCAGTTTACTGTGGGTGCTAGTGTAGTACTTCGCCAATCTCCGCATGCTATAGATTTATTCTTTCCATCGTTGTAGTGAATCTCGGTCCCCGTTGGCATCTAGCATTGACTTCTTTCTCATTAAAACTTAATTACTTCGTCCCCTAGACGTTCAGATTACTTACACAATAAAGATCAACAGGCGTATTAGCAATCTTCTTGTGACGATGAACATCAATGCTAACAGTGCCCATCTCATTAACCTATGTTGAGCATAATTTTAGTCGAAATTATATTAATCTGTATCTTTTATCTTTGTACTTTCCGTATATGGGAACAGTAAACGCATAAGCACTTAGCTATGTCATAAAACTTTTTCTAAATGCAAATTTTGGTTTATGACGGCTTCATTGCAGCATTCGGTTGTGTTTTCCTGTCAGACCAAGAACTCTAAAGTCTTCCCAGTGGTTAGGCATGCAGTCACCATAAAACAATGTCGTAGTTTTAATTTGTTAGGCCATTTTCCCCAATGTAACTTACAAAGTACTAACGAAACGCAGTTTCTAGATTGTGCGTCACGCTTCTTCATCGATACCATTTCTTTCTGGACTTGGATATGAGCAAGTTCAACCTAGGAGATAAAATGTGCATTTTTTGCCTAAATTAAATGTACATTTCTTCCAGCGTCTACCCTGTATCTTGTCTGACGTAGGCCATCTTCCTCTGTGGAGTCGGACCTAACAGCAGTAGCAACAGCTGGTGCTCCATATATTTATTAAAAGAATAGTCACTTGGGATAGCTGACACACTCGGTCGCCCTTTTCCCACTTATCAATTAACCTTTATTTAGCCATATGTCTTCAAATTATCACTTTCACCTATTTTCATATCTGCGTTCTAGGTAATCGGCTCTGCTTTTATTCGACCAGACTATGTTTTGGGACGAATGACTTCATTGTCTTTTTAAATGCTTGAATTCCATTTTCAAAGCTCCACGGGTTCATTTCGCTCCGCAAATATTCTTCCAAGCCGTACTCAATCTTATTTGGTTTCCTTTGCGAAAAAAAACGGTTCCTTTTTGAAACCTTCCATGCATCATGAGTTTACTTTGTATGGATATTTGCTCTGTTTTACCCAGTGGCTTTGCGTTCTAAGCTAATAATTATTCTGTAAAATATGTGCTTTTCAAAGCCAACAGCTTCTTCCACTCAATCTTTTCAACAATTTAAGGCCTTCCCACACTCACGTCGAATGAGTTCAACTTATTTTGACAGCCCTAATGTGGGACTTTCGCATCATTCTAAGACTAGTGACAACCCCCACACGTGGGATGAATAGATTGTCGTAGGAATTGGTATCGTAATCACTAGGTAGTGAACGTAGTCGTGGCAACCACTTTGATTGGACCTATCTTAGACGTGTGCCTTTCTGATGGGTGTCCCTCATGGCAAAACGCAATGCCTCATCAACCTATTGGCGTGGACTGCAGCTCCCCGTCACATCATTGCTATGTGATTTATCCTCCTGCAATTTTGTTCACTTAACCTCGACACCTTGAAAGTCAAATTTCAATAGACTGTAACATGTTTTACGCATTATCCTAACGCGATCATGTTAAGGTTGCAAGGACGCGTCAGCGTCATTCATTTCATAAAGCAAATTATCTACAAGGTTATAACTTCCTTTGCTACTCAATATATTTAGGAAATCAAAATAATCATTAGCCTTTTTTGGCTCTGGCTGTTGCTTACCCACGAAAGAAAACCTTAACTGCGCGTTGCGATTGTGCTGCTATAAGCCCCTACGTTTAGACATTCTTGGGCCTTTTTAATGGTCTTCTGTCCACGCCGCGTGTTCTTTTGCTGTGAAAAATTGCCTATCATCTTTGCCGCCTGAACTTTTTTCATCTAACACCCAAAACATGTCTCTCACCCTATTATTAACGTTGCCAGAACATGTAGTCCATTCTTCATTGTCCCAAATGGTATTTTTTTGGCACGCTTGATTACTTGTTTTGGTAAACCCCTTTCACACTTTGCTGCAGTCAAATGAACCGCCTTGTCCACTAGTCAATTTACACTAGCCTCTGATTCAGCTACAATTGGCATAACTCTTGTCATTTCTTTAATTAGATTTTTCTAGCTTCTTGCTAATGCAGTAGGGATTAAGGAGGTCCTTATCTTTGCCCTCTCCAGTAGCGACAATGCTTTTTCCACTACATTTATCACGTCGACCTCTTGAGCTTAACCGGACTACTTTTGTCTTGTAATTAAAACTTTTGACTTGCCTTCGTGATTTGAACCATTTAGTTATGTGGAAAGCTTTTTACATCTACAGTCCACGTAACTGAAATGGCTTAGTGAAACGGAGGGCTCGGACCCGTTTTTCACAGTCCACTTGGACAATGGAGTCATCTACACAAAACTCGTGGAAATGTAAATTACACCTAGGGTGTGATGCATCCTACAAACATTATTTTAATGACTGGATTTTATTTGTTTCCTTGCACTGATCCCAATTTTTATCGCTTGTTGGGAGCTTTGCCTATTTATTCCCTTAAGTTTGGTCGGATTTCCCGTGCTACTGTGGTTGAGATAATGCGCACTTCATATGTTATGTTCGGTGACAATTTTCCGCCTCGGCTTTGCAGAAGCTTCTACGTTTACTTGAGTCCTGAAGAACATTTAAGAGAGGCCGCATTATCGTTGTTTTGAAATTTCAATTAAACTTTTTAATTTTGACATACCTAAAATAAAGAGGCATCCGTGGAACTTGTCATTATCGTCTTTTACCTAAAGTTGAATTGCTAAAACAATGTGTGATAGCGTTGCAACTTCTCGGATTGTTCTTTTTTCACAATTTGTGCTCTTTTTGTTGACTTGTGAAAGATGGGAAGTCGTCATGATTCCCACTGACCATCCGAGGAGTTGAACACTTTATTTCACAATGCATTGTGCTATTCGGTTTAATGCTGGATGATACAGACTACCAAAATTAGTATTGCTTGTGATATTTTCTTGAGAATTTTGACGTAAATGTACTTCTGCTTTACGGGGTGACGCTCACAACTCTTATATATTTATGATACTTTAAATATCAGTCGAGGAAATCGGCGTCTCTTTTGATTACTTCCACAAGAAGACGGATTTCGTCTGCACGTGAGGATACAAAATTGCTAAGTTATGCTGAAAAGAATAACTCATCGTTTATTATCAAATGCTTCTCCTCTGAATGAAAACCGGTATGTTACGACCAGTCATTGCTCTAAATCAACGGACCTTTTGAAAACGTCAAAACGTGTTGATTGATTTGTTTGTTTCCTCCTCTTGTGAAAACCTTCCATATTACAACATCTGAGCTTATCCACTGGCGCCCACTTCTGGTTGATTTCGCTAAATCGTTGCTTCGACTGAATAAGGTGTTATTTCTCCATTTTAACTCTATTCCAAGAAACATCTTTAAAAGTCTCCATTACTATGGTGTCAGCTGTCATTGTCTTATCCTCCACGTATTGATAGCGTGTATCTATATATATGGTTTGCTGGTTAATTTGATATCAGTATAGTTACTTTGAATGCATGTTGATGAGTGGTACTTGTGTAATTATCGGAATAGAGATTTGCATATTTAGCATTTGCGATTACTCGTAAATGACGTTAGATGTGGCATTGTCGCATCGCTGCTCTTTCTGCAATCTTGCTGGTTGCATAATTAATTGTGTCCATTCTTTGGTGACTGCAAGCTCATTTTTTCACGTTCCATGGATGGGTGTTTGGTCCTTCGGGTTCCAATTCTCCACGCACAGTTTTGTCTGCGTCCTTTCATCAACAGTAAATATCCTTTCCTTTAACCATCTATCTGGGGCGTAGCAGACCGCCTGTTGTATGGTTTTGCGGTACTATTGTAGGAATAGTTTAAAACCGGCATCCTGACAGTTAATGTTACTGGAACCGATCACTTTTTACCCCATGTAGCTGCTAGTACTATTCACATGGAAGGTGGAATTGTGTCTTCATTAGTTCGTACCACTATTTCTCGATTTCTAAAGTTTCAAGTTCTGCTATTGTAAAGAAACAATGAGGAGACGATTTGAATGCACCTTGGTAGTAGTAATGTTAGCACTTTTTTGCTACTTTGTTTCCTGCTTACTCTAAATCCCCCAGTGTATCATCCTAGTCTGAAGTCATACAGCAGAGAATTTGTTCCAGTTCTTTTTCCACATTTTCTAGCCAAGTTCCGTGTGTATAATCAATTCTAAAACTTATTATGATTTCGTAGGTGGATTAGTTCTGCCACACATTCATGGGCCAGTAACTTTTCACATTTCGATACTCTGCCTTGAATTATTTTTTGATTCTGCGTTTGAGTCTTCATTGTCAGAAAAATTGACATTTTGAACTAGAGGTTAGTTTTACTAGCTTTAACACATCCCCTTTTACATGACAAAGTCGTATTTGCTGTAGTAAATGTTTAAAACTGTGCCTTTAGGCAATAGTCACTAAATCATACTGTATATAAGAGCGTGCTGGTGCAAAATTTTGATCACTATAAAAGTTTGTCTATTGTCCCTCATTTCTTTTTTGCCACACTTGATTGCAGCCAGTCTCTCCAGCTCTTTTGTCTATATGCTCTTCCTGGACTTCCTTTTAATTCATGAGTTCTACAGCGTTGTAAATTTCACTTTCCACGTGGAGGGAAAATATCGCCTCTAGCATTTTACGAAACCGTAGAAGAATATGTTCTCGATATCATTTATAGTTTTGAATGGTCACCAATTGGTCTTCTATCAAGCATTCCCCTAATTAACCTGCTTTTTCAGGGATGTGTTGTTATCCCGATTTGTCAAAACTATTTTGACTGTAACTACGGTACCATCCTTTTTGCAACGGCCAAACTGATTTCTATAAACTCTAACTGCGTGCCATCCGTTTTTAAAATCTACTTGGTGATTTTGCCAGATAAAAAGGTGCTATTTGTTTCTGAAAACCGGTAGATGAGTGTCTACAAATGCGTCGCCGGCATTAAATTTTATCTCATTGTAATTGTTTGATAGCGGACCGCCGTTTGTTTAATTTATCGTTAGTACAGCGGTGTATTCGTCTAAGACGTAAGCCTTTTCTGTTGCATATTTCCCGATCCACATAAAAGATAAGCATGAACATTCAAGATTTAGATGAGCGTCACATTGAAATTGCATAAACTAGTTACGTCTCCAGCCGTAAAACTCTGCAATAGCGCAGTGCCATGAAATGATGCATAGGGCATTAAAGTTACGTAATTACTGGTTCTGTATGGCTGCGCAATACATCAGTATCAGTGAACTCATTGTCCTTTTTTCCCACTGAATTTACTTGCGAAACCGCACAAAATATTAAGAGGAAACAGCTTTTCACTGGTTTCACATGTGTTTGGGCGTTTTAACTCTAAAAGATTGCCTTTCCTCTACACCGTTATACGTAGAATTTATTTGGTGTATCTTTCCATCTTCAAAGGCACGTACCAACTATGAGCCTTGAGAGTGAGTGAATACTTTCAGTTCAATGCAAACACAAGAATTAGTCTATGTGAACTCTTGAAAAGATAGATAATGTGGCTGTGAGCAATTGCTCAGCATCTTTATCTCCTGAATAGCTAAAGACTCAAGCATCTGATCGTTTCAATGAGTACTTGTACAAATGGGCAGCTAATGCGATCTTATCTATATCGTTTTTTGCTTTGTAGGGTACTTTGAAGGGTTTTGACAACGTCATCAACCTGATTGTCAACGACAGCCATGAGAGAGTCTTCAGTCCGGATCGCGGAGTAGAATGTGTGCCTCTGGGGCTGTATATCATTCGTGGTCAGAATGTGTAGGTCATTTACTTCTTCTAACCGTTCTGAAAACTATTTCACCTTATTGTGCATTACAGTCATTAGCTTTGGGTCGCTAATAACCGCCTCTCTAGCTACCCCAGATTGCAAAACTTTTGGTTTTGGTGTCGTCTTCAATTTATCGTCAAATTTTGGCACAGGTTGTCTTTACGCGACTGGTAAAAGCCTCTTAGCACGCAATTTAACGATTCAAATTTAGTGAGAATGTTAGGAATCACATTTGTCACGCATTCTAGTTGAAACACTTTCTTGAAACTATACATTAGGAAATTAGTGAAATGAGAGAATATGCATCTTTTTCCTTGCGTTTTTTGGGCTTGCACCCCATTCTTGCTGCCTCACTGGATGCTGCTGCTACTTCAAGTGATTTAAATCGCTTGCATACGTTCCTCGAACGTTTTTTACCTCTTCCTAGGCACAGGCAGTGCGAAATGTCGGCTCAGTTACTTCCCTCCCATTGCCATAGTGGGATCGAATTGTATGTATTTTTAGCTTAAAATGCTGGCTACAAAAATACAGCTACTGGTGTTTAAAATTATTTGCTACTTCCTTATTTTTAAACACGACAATTTGGAAGAACCAGATTAGCGAAATAATCACAGAGCTTTTGACCTATTGAGGTGAATGAAATGCTTATCTGACGAAAATTAAGTTTATTTTCAATTTTTGTAGGCAAGCTACATTGATTTAAAATCCACTAATAGTAGCCATATTTTTAATGTTTCGCCTAATTTGTCATTTGTGGATTCAGCGACAATAAAGGAATTTAGAGGAAAATGCGTGCCTTTCCATTGGGTTCCGCCGTGGAGCCACCTTTCTGTTGTGTGACCGAACACCGCACCATAAAAAGCTGACCCAGCACTCGGATTACTTTCGTTTGCCTATTTGGTGAATATCAGTCTTCCCCTCCGTTTTAGTATTTCTCTTCGGGGAAAAGTGCTAATATTTTATACGCTGAGGAACAATTATGCTAACACCTGAAACCATTCATATTTAGCTAATTTTCCCCCAATTCAATATTTTGCAGTACCCATACATCCACATTCGTCGTAGGGAGCTAAAAATCTCAACAAATACATTTTGTGAAAAAACCCATTTGGGCTTGATTGTCAGACGTTAATAAAATGCACTTTCATGCCGTGCCTGGTGCCACTTGATGGTTCCTAACATTTTCCACATACTTTCTTCTGAAGAACGCTTCTAGGTGCTACGCGTCAGGAAATACCTTTCTACAGTGAGCCTGTTTGATGTGTAAATCAAGAAGGAAATAGTCCAGTAAAAGTAACGAAATATGTGCCTTGGTCTGATGCGATAATGCAAACTTCTTTAAACTCACCCCTTCTTTACAATTTTGATCAAATGTAACTATTACATCTAGGTTTACATATTTCCTACTTCCATTTTGCGTCGCATAGGTGTGAAAAGTCTTTTGTCCCCATTCTCCATTAATAGCTTAAGAGTTCCGATCAAAGTTTTGGTGGTCTGTACGCATGCATTACTAGTTCCCTGTTAGTTAGAGTTCTCCTCCTTATCACAAAGTCCCATTTCAACCCGGAAGATGTGATTTGAGTTTGTCTGCTTTTCAAGCCGAATTTAACTTGGTTGCAAAGCTGTGGAAGCCCCTTGTAAGGAATGCATAGCAGAACGTACCATCCGAAATTTATTGAGCAAATACGATTCTGGTGATAAATCGACAAGCGATGATGACACATTGGGTTCGTGAAGCCTGCGTTCCTGATCCGAGTGGTGAATTATGTGCTGCTATCGGTTGAAAAAAAGTGGAGGGTTAACGTGTCAAGAACCGTAGTAGTGCTTATCACGAATAGTGAAACATTTGGTCCACATCTGGATGTGACTTGCATTAACAGGTAACAGTTAATAAGCTTTAAAGACTACCTGTTTGTTATTGCACTTAGACTATTTACCGACTGATTACCTGACTTGGGATGAGAAATAACTTGTACTGCACCATTTGTTGTGTAAACGAACACATCGTCGACCATCTGCAAATGCTCCACTCACCACCCAACCTACGCTTCTGAGGTTTGCACCAGTTCACTCCCAGAAGACTATGCCTTGGCCCTGTGTGTGTAGTGAAGAGAGGTAGATACTGGTTCATCACCCTCCATATTACCTAGACGACATTTCTCCAAATGATTGCCACCTTTTTCTAGCATTTGCTAATCACATGCAAAATGGATAGGTGAGAAATCACACTGAGATAGAAACGGAGGTGGGTATTGGTGAATTGTTTGTTGTTAAAGACAGAAGTACCTAAGTGAAATTGGCAATCTAAAGTCTCGTTGGGAGAAGACCATAGGTTATGGTGGTGATTGCTCTCACAAGTACAATATTTTCTGTAGTTTTTTGCATTTATTTAATTTCTATCACAAAGACCGTGCAAACTAACTTGGTTATATTTTGCCGTTACCATTACATTAATAACCCACAATCACTGAGCTTTACCAGATTTGTGGCATATCATCTAACTGTAAGCAGACTAACTTTCCCTTACGAAATTGTTCGTTTTGGTCTGTTAAATCCCAGTATTATTTGTGGTGGGACCTTGAGGTGAGGTGGTGGTGCGAGACAACTTTTGCATTTCTATTGTCTTTTTACTGGCATAAATGATGAAAGGGTGTCTCCTCAAGTATATCACGATTTCTTCTCCATTTATGGTGTACTACGTTATCCCTTTGGGCCGTTGATTGAACATCTTGCGATCAGCTGTCACTTTATCACTTTTGTGAGTGGTGGATGCGTCCGGGCTTCAAGCTTGCAATTCAGCGCGGTCTCTTGTTTTGGGATTTGTATCTTTTAATTTTCACACTTTCTTTTTATTTTCGGAGAAATGTGAGTATCATTACTAAATACTTAGATTAAGTGGCAAATGGGAGTTTATTTTTGCGACTTTGGGTCCTTTTTGGTACTAATACCCGAGAATAGCAATGTCTGCATCGTCCAAAATATCCCGCTTTCAGCACAGATGCTATCATCTATTTCAGAAAATAAGTTTGCTTCTCCATTGTTTTGAAGCTTTACTTCGTGGTTTTGATCCTATTTTGACATGGCGGAATGAAGGGTTTATGCTGCTGTTTCATTATTTACAGTCTCCGAAAAACTAGGTGCGTGCGAGTCTCCCAGCTTGGTCTCCTGCCCATTTGTCGAGCTATGTGTTGTCGCATGCCTCAAACAATCGTTGCGGCAATGATACTATCAGTGCTGCTTCTTATCGTGGTTTTGTGTCCCCTACTCAGTTATAATCGAAAACTTTTATTCAGACTGTATTATTCAATCATCCGTATCCACTGTCTTGTCCTTCCTCTACTCGCGTTGTCGCAAACCATTGGCCGTAGGCGTCATTTATACGCATACAAGCGTGTTCAAAAGACCTTTTCGTTCTACGGCGCGGAGAACAGTTCGATGCCTTTCTCTTTTTGAATCTTTTCATCAGTTGATCATGTTTTTTTCTTATGTTTCAACAGGATTTTCAATACATTTGAACTTTGATCTAGGTATATTTGCTAATGGCAAATTTCCCAACTACTCGCTGCATTCCATCCTTCTAATTGTCACAGAACAGAGTCTGGTTTCTTTGTTAGTCATCTAAAGCAAGTTATGTATGGTTTTATGGTCCATCCATCATCGTGAACGTTGTTGAATCATATTGGTGGCTCATAAACCTCATTTTGATCTCGGTCTCTCTCCCGAACGTTATCTTCTGAAAATCTTGTGCTTTTCGTAGCAATAAAATATGTCACTGGCTTCTGCGCAATTAACCACTCTTAAACCGTATAGAATTGGGATGCAAAGATTCGTGGATTATCTGTATTCATCTAGTCTTGTTGGGCAACAACAAACTACGCTTGTTCCTTGTATTTTAATGGAAATTGCTCTGTAATTTGCGATAGATTCCTTCCGTTATTCTGTAATCAAATACAAAAAATTTTTTTCTGAAAGCTGCACTGTTCTGCACCAATCAAATGATACCGTTAGGATAACTTAGCTAAAGGCTTAGTGATTGGATCTATGAGAAGCACTTTTTTAACTACCGGTAATTTAATGCATTCAATGGACAGTTTCTTTGTACATCTGCGTAATAGCCTTGCCTTATTATTACTTACTGGCTGAATTTGTGTTGGTATTTAAATACTTTTAAGCTGCCAACTGTTTCGGCACTTCGTAATTGGATGCCGAATTTATTTTGCCTCAACGCTTCCGGTATAATGTCAGCAGGAGTGGTTTTGAGGCGACTGAACTCCCCTCTTCGGGACACTAGAGGTGTCTAGTTTTGTAAATCCTTGGCTCAGCACTCCTTAGACGGACTTTTAAAACAACCGGTTTGTGTTACTGCCCCTAGCACATACATATGCACGTACAAGAGGTTTGCCCTAATTCATGGTGTTATTAGTAATGATGAACAGAAAATTGTTTGTTGCTACATCGGTGGTTATTGGCAGCACATCATGGCAGTTACAATAGTACTCATCTCCCCTCCACCTATCTCTCTCTCATCAGCCTGCTTGCAAGCCCGAATTAGGCACTCGATAGTGTGAGGTGAACAACTGAGTATGTACGCACTCATGCCTTGTGACCAACTCACCGTCACCGTCTCCATCTTCACAAACGTTAGCGACAATACCGTCAGTTGTCTCTTGGGCCTGCCCATACTACTTTTTTGTTTGTGATGGTGTGCGCATGTGGGGAAAATCTCCACAATGTTTGTAGCGATGCTGATCAATCCCTCAAAGTCGATTTACCGCACGTCCTTTGTAGTCAAAGGAGCAGGTTCTTAGATGCTTATTACTTTTCATCCTCCTCCACATGCCTCTCAAAAAACTCACCTTTACTCCAAGGCGATAATACAACGAATTCAGTAGGCCTCTCAGCCAATGTGCTGATTTGTTTCGAACGGAACGAGTGCTTTCTATACTTGTAGAATCCGATAAACTAACCCTAAAGGTCCAAAGGTGTGTCATTGTGTTTGCTGTTTATGAAGAAGGGGAATGAGGATAACGTAAGGTAATCATTCCCCGAGCGGCACAGTGAACTAGGATATGGAATTTATTGGTGTATACACACAAATATGCTCATTTGATATTGATGATGATGAATGCTAAATGATCTTCCAATCTACTTCTATCTTGCCATCTGTCAACGCTACCAGCTGGTGTCACTTTCATGCACGATCATGGTAAAAGTAACATCTCTCAATTAGTGTGTGTTATTGGTATACACCTTGTCCGCATTCGTGCACTGTAGATATTGTAATCATCACTTCTCTTTATTGCATTGTCGCCGATGCATCTAAGGGAATGGCTTTACTTTTTGGGACTTTCCTGAATCGACTTTACATGACTTACAGCAGCTGGTGGGAAAAGCTCCGCCTGCTATTTGCATGCGGGTGGAGCTTGAGCATTTGTGAGAACTCCTTGTGTTAATGTTTTGACGTCGGCCTCATGTGCTGCTGTAGGGCTACGATGCCCACTCACTCCTAAGCTCTTTACATCCCTGTGACGACGATGGAATGATAGTAGTAATTAATTCAGGTTTTTTTTTCCTACATTGTGCGTAGAAAATTGCGCTTCTGTTAGTTCCACCTCTTATTCCGAACCGTGGAATCGAGTGGCAGTGAACACGCACTTTATAATCGGTCTTCAATATCGCTCAATATTTTTAGCGTTGATTGGAATTTTCTTGTACCATTAGTGAAAACCGCGCCTCACTCCTGACTCCACAGTTGCTGTGGTGCGGACTGGGCTTGTTAGCAATATGCCGCAAGCAGTAGCCTTAGGGAAAGATAAAATGCAGGGTATGTTAGCCATAAGGTGACAAGCGAAATGCTTTACTTGCTTCTCATGCTAACGGCCATTCGTCTCTCCCAGCCATGTGTTATTTTATGACAATGTAGTATCAATTTTTAACCCTGTTCAGAATTTGGTTTTATTACAACGTCTATTGTACTTTACCTTTGTGTACTGGTATGTTAAGAGACACCTCAGATGTTTGGTTTTATTGAAAAGTCTAGGAGAGTGAATTTTTTATTTTTCGGGAGTTATATAACTGATTAGTTCTTTGTCCCCGTCCAATCCGCAAAGCGGCGCCGCACCCGGGTGCCATTAATCACTAGGTTGAACCAGATGTGGAAACATTTATTAATCAGGTAAAATTACAATTGCTAGCAAACTCGTAGACTCGGTGTTTTTTCCCGTCAGGCAAAACAACGTTGCATTTTACCTGCTTGATGCATCAGAATTTAATGTGTTTAATGTTCCCTCATGATCAGTTGATTTCCTCCCTTTTGTGCATGAATTTCGACTGCGCCATACCAAAGGTGGCGGCTGAAGATCAGATTCTGTTTTTTTCAAGACCTTAATGCCTTCCTTGGGTGGAGGCGGAAACGTGTGTTTGACGACGCATCTTCCGACAAATGCAAATGGGACTATTGGATGTAGTCCCTATTCGTACATACCTTTACTCCTTCTTTCAGCGCCGTTGTTGGGGAGGTTGACGAGGACCTGGACAGCCGTGTCGATTTTGAAAATCTTCGTGCAGAGCCCTTAAATCCCATTATTCATTAAACAAGCCACCTGTGCCAGGCGTGTATCAACACCTACATGCATATCCACTGGAGTATCTGTAACATTTTCATATATGCTGGAAAAGGTGTTATTAGTATAATTTTATACGACTGACGTTGCGTTTGAAATTTTTGCATTTATTGTGCAAACTGAATTGATGGTTTTTAAATGTAGGATTCTGAGATTTTGTGAGTTTTCATTTGCAACCAAACAAATAAAAGGTAAAAAAACACATTTAAACCTTTAGTGATACTAATTAGTGGCTTTGATTATGTTTCAGTGCCCATATGAGTTTTTTTTCAAGAATAATTTTTGGAGCTTTACTTGTTGAACCGCAGAATGAATCTTCCTGTCTCCTTAACTTTATTCTCTTCAGTAATCGCTGGAGTGAGACGTTCAAGGACTCATCGCTGGTCATCATAATGCTGTGACTTGGCACTTCATGCCGCTTTAAATAACACTCTTGCCAAGCTGTGAATTAATATGAAAGCGCTTTTCACGGCGTCTTCACGACGCTTTTCACATTATTAGATCGGGTTTCGGAAAAGAAAGCCTTCTTGGACGCTTCGTTTTGCTTTTGAAGGATGCACTTAGGTAAAATTGTTGGCTATTCTCGTTAAATTGTCTTAAAAAGTGAGGTCTGTATACTGTTGGTGGAAGAGTAAGTGGCCATAAGTGGAGTCGTGTGATTCCATTAGTAAATTTTTTTACAAGCATGCTGTCAATTTGAGTGGTTATTTGCGACATTGTTCAATTATCCATTTACTGAAGGGGGAAATGATCACCGCCAACAAACACGTGCGCATTGAGGTTTTATTTGTTTTGCTTTAGTGCCTCTTCTTGTTGAGACTATTTTCGGCGTAATTTTGCATGAGCTTGCACATTGAACACCAAATCGTGTCCGAGCTATTTCTTAAACCGGTCATGAAATTGAAATTTCCTAATGCTGTCCATATTGGTAAAAAAATGGGCGACTGTTACAACGCCACAACAATATAATATGGAAAATCCACCAGCACGATCATAAAGGTCGTCCAGTGTTGTGCTCCTCCTCTACGTTCATGGTGAAATCCAAACTATCTACCGTTGTCGGTGTAGCATGTAGGCCGTAAAAAGTTTTGAAAAAATTCGCGTAAAGTACTGCATAAAGTTGAATTTTTTTGATTTTGAAAAGGTACTTGTCTTAATGCTGATTTGTGGTCGGCTGTCATAAAGTCTTCTATTAGTAAGAAATACGGGTAATTGGTGGTATTTTCTTTCAAATCGTTGGTTGCTTGTGGCCTTAATCACAAGATTTTCATCATAAAAATGCATTTTCAACCGACGTACGCATATCGTTATGACAAAAGGTGTTTAGCATGCTAACGGGTGGAGAAAAAATCGCCCTTGATCTGATTGAAATACCTCTCTGTGTGTGCATTCTTGACCATATGTTGTCTGCGGGCTTCCTACTTCTTTCAAACTTCATTTTGATCACTATCTCGATCATGAACTTGTGGCATGTGAGTGGGGGGTAAGCTTTACCACTTCAGCATGTTTACCCACTTGCGTCGCGAGTATTTTCAAATATACTCCAGGTTCAGTCTCAACATCTCATTTTCTTGGGCACCATTTTCCGCCTTATCTATGTTCCAATTAGACTGGAGGCAAGGAATCGGTATTTGGTGAAGCGGTTAACATAAACACGAGGACCGCTAGTTATTGCAGACGCTTTTATTCAGCATGGACGCACACGAAAGGGGGTGGATATACGCAAGAAATTTGCAGAAGCACATCTCTAACATTGATTAACAGCCTTTTCACTGTTGTTGCCCTCCATTTCTACTATTATTACTTCTTTTGTGGCAGAACTTTGTTTTCTTTCTATCAAATGGCAATCATTTGCATGGGCGGCTAGGGAGGGACATATGGATGCTGCCTACGTTTGCTTGCGTGCATTGCAGTGGTGGTATAAAGGGCACACAAAGTGTATATTTTTGTCGAGATATGGATAAAATAACGTTAAAATGCGGATGTTTGCACGAGCATGTTCTGCCAAAAATATATTTCGCTTGAAATGTTCACGAAAATGAATTCTGGAACTTATACCACTTGTCAACTGCGAGGTTCTCAAGATGTGATAATTCGGTTTGAACTTTTATCCCCAATATGGTTAGCAATGTTTTTATGCTTCAATTTTCGGCCGTTAAATCATTTTAGATGAAGATAGAACCCTTTTAATCCCGGGGTTTTTATAACTTAAACACTCCCGTAAAGTGGTCAAAGATTTACGGCGATAGATAAAAGAAAGCTGTTTTTTGCTGAAACGTAATTCTAGAACCCCAGGACATTAGCACAGAAAGGAAGTTGGTCTGTTTTAATTTTGAGGCCAAAGCAAGTCCTGGCCACTTATGCCTGCAGAAGAGTAAGTGAAATTTGAAGCTGAACCCCACAATAAGATTGGTACTGTCGGAGAAGCCGTCCCCAATTCTATCCGTTCGTCATGTTGTGGTGGCTGTTAATTTTTTGCGTTTTTTTTTCTGCCAGCACTTGTTGACATCTAAAATCTACATGCTCTTCATTAGGACCATTCCACTGAATCAGGAAAAGGCCATTCCTTTTTTACATTAAGCGTAATAACCGGAGGCAATAAATTAATGATGGTACTACCCGCCATTTGGGAGACAGTATCTGAACGCAGTACAATATCTCAGGGCTCCTTCTTATTTAATAATGTTTTAGGAGGAGAAAAAGCGACAGCTTCTCTCGCTCGTATGCCCAGCTGAGGTATAAGAGCTATAAAAGTGTATTTTATTGTGTACCACAAAAGAGGAAGTAATTAATAAACGAATAAAAAGTCAGACAGCAATAAAGGTTTGGAATTGAGGTGATGCAGAAAAAATCGAAATAACCGCCGACTGGTCCGTTCCATTCGCATCAAAGGCATAGTCCGACATTGCCCAAGTAGTGTTAATTATGGGTGTGAAATAATGCCCTGAATGTAAAAAATAGTCACCATAGCAGCCGATAAGTGATGCAAACTCCTTCATTAGCCGCATTTTTGGTTTGAAGATTATGTGTAAGCAATATTTGCAATGTTATACAAATAGTGTAATACGTCCAGCTCTGCATCACTATACCTTGCATTGACCGAAGATCAGGAGAGTGATGATACTTCTCATGGTGATTTTATGATATTACATAGTTACTATTGTTCTGATATTGTGGACAGTGGAGGAGATCGTCAGTGAATGCTCACAAAACATTTTCGAGGTGGTCTCCTTAGCTTTACATCTTTATGTAAATTGAACTGTTAAAATCGCAATGCATTCGCGGCTGAACCCCACAATAAATTCAAGGAAGTGTTTTTCTGTAACCCTAGGCCCTTTTCAGGACTGCAACTAGCTATGGGCGTTTTAAGCTTGTAGGAAATGGATCACAGGGTGTATTTACTGTGATAACGGATAGGTGTGTCTTTCTATATGGAAATTGAAGTATTTGGCACTTTTTCCGAAAAATATGTCTTTAAGTAGAATTACCTACATGCACGGGTATTTATGTAGTTGACATGGACAGGCCGCATCTTATATTGCGTAATATCTAGTCCACCTAATGCCAAATGCCCGCTTTGTTTTCGATTTGGAAACGAAAAAAAAAAATTGAATACCTGGAATTTTGCACTGATGAAAGCAACTAAAGATTGGCTACATTTTATAACTGCTTTGGCAAGTAGTTTCTGTTTTATGTTAAATCTTTAGCACATTTAAAAGTATTTTTCGGTATTTACGTAAAAAAAATTGTGCAAATCTCCACTCACAATCGCACATCAGATGAAGGATTCACGACTGAAATAAACGGGAGATATTGGTCACATCTACTTGGGTTAGCACGCGCAGGAGACATTGTTTAGAAGAGCTTAAACTGTTTGTCATGTGCCTGATGTTCATTAAAAAGTGCTTCTGCGAGAGTAGTCCAAACGCACAGTCAGGATGTTTTTTTTCGTTTACATAGAAGTGGCTAGTCAATCCGATTGGTCTTGTGGCTTGTCAATTGGTAGTAGCCTGGCATCGTCAATGTTTCTGAGTTGTTGGTTATGGCACCAAAGTAATTTCTTTACAACATGGAGTGGTAGGATTCACAGGCTACTGCTCTAGACAGATGCTCGTTGTTAGTTTTTCTATCTACATGGATAATTATTCGTCTGACAGAAACAGTGGTGGAGTTCTGAGGGCTCTGATGCTCTATTTAAGTAATCAGCTCATAGGTGCGCAAAATGACGAGCAAAAGCAATTCCTCGAATATTCAGCAAGCCTTCATTCATTCAAAACCATGAGGATATTTACTAGCTCAAATTATCAAATCATGTTACAAAATAATGCTAGCATATAAGGTCGTCTCTGTAACTGTGTGATCCCTCTCACAACTACCAGCCTACTTAAACTGGCTGTTGAGAGTGGTGTGTCAAACATTGTATATGACGAGTAAAAGCTAATTTTACTTTTATAAGGAGTGGTGATTGATGCGATTTAAGCAAAATACGGGTGAACGCTCAATTTACATACTTTAATTAATTAACATTGTTGACTCAAGCTGAACCCGTTTGGCCTCTCCTTTTGCGAAGAGTTTTTTCGTCCCAAAAGTCATGCAGATAATGCGCGATCACCCCAAAAAACACGTGTGATTGCGGTCGTTGGCTTAGGCACAGAGCGGTGTCGATTGCGGCTCTTCGTAACTCCTGTCCAGAGTATCCGACGCGGCTAAATAATTACCGCCGTTTTTTACGACAAGTGCCAGGGCATGCGAACGAAATAGCACTATGCAGGTTTGAAATCAGGTCCAAACGAAATACCCCCCACTAGCTCACGCAAAATATTCTTGCAATTAAAATTTTTAGAATTTATTGAGTTATCTTTAATTTTATGCATCATGAGAATTCGAATAAATTTGGGTGAAAACCTCGCCCTTTTTAATGAGAGCTTCCACGGGCCGACGTACGAAGACTGTAGTGAACTCGGCTTTAGTTAGATAGATTGCGTTTTTTATGTATCTAAAATCAAAATCCTTGGAACTCCATGCACCGAATGAAGATTTCTAGACCCAGGTGTCTGAACTTATTAACCATCAGAGCAAGCATCTGCTTTTGCTTCCCCTCGTTATTTCCTCCTCATGAGGCCAGCTATACAGCCTAGTTTTTATTAACACTATTTGTAAACAAAATATTTGTTGAATCTTTGACAATCAAGTACCAATTCATGTCTATCATGAAACTTTTAGCTGCTTACCCTTAATCATAATTAAAACTTAAATTAGGTTGACTCCTTGAATTACTACAACTATTTAAGTGGATGAAATTAAGGATTCATCAACTATTGTCCCATAGCAGACCTAAATGTTGATTGAGACCAGTGCCAAAGGAAGCAGTGGAATTGTTGGTCTCCCTACCTGTCAAGCCAAGTAAAGTTTCATCATTGGGTACACGAATAAAGAAATCCAAAGGGGTACGGTGTTCGGGTTGCCTATATCCAAAACGAAGTGTGCTTTTTGTGCCTTCATAAAAGCCCCGAGTCCGGGAAGAGTGAGCAGACTGTGGGGTACTCAAAAAGTATCCCAATAAAATTAAAAACATTATGCGATGGCCTATGCACTGCAAGAGCTAAAAAGCTCAAATGTCCGTAATTATTTTGCCTCAGTAAAAAATAGGAGCATTTAAAATCTACTTTTATTTTGGAACGGATGTTTATTGGAATAAACGTGCGTAGAACGAATTTCCTGTAATTCTGACGCCAGTTGAGGAGGCTAATCACCCTTTTCAGGGTAATCGATGTTGGCAGTTGAATGTATGAGGGCTTCCTTGGAGGGGTTGGGTAAACCAATTAGGCTATTTACATGTTCTGGCTTTGGACTCCGAGCAAAGTGTAGTCCCACGCCATGAACTCGAACTTCCCCGTATTCAGAGTCAAAGGGTCATTTCATCAGCCAGGAGAAAAAGCTCATCTTGACGCCTTTTAAATAAAAAGTGCAATAAATTGGATTTTTAGTGGCATCCACCTAATGAAGAATTAAAACCACAAATGAAATGCCCTCGCAATCCGAGTTCCCTGGAACCAACACTTTTGCATCATCTGAGATCTACCTTGAATTCAAATCGCCTAGAAAAACTTAAATCGTTTTGAGCTGAGCACCGGTTTTTGTGAAGAAGAAGACGGATTTTTTTACTTCATAAAACCTTATCCTAGCCATAGATGCAAAAAAATTGCTTCAATCAGAACCTCTTGCCACCTCATCTCAGCAAAATTCACATTAAGGACTATAAAATGGAAAGAAAATCAACTACATCTGTACAATCTTCGATATCTTGACAATGAACGCAGAAATCCATCGGTATCTTATAACGCGATCCCTAAAAATTGCTTGTTTTGCTAAAACTACTTCTTTTTTCCAAGTGCAATTTGTTCCCGGAGATCCTTGGGTAAACTAGTCCCACACTAAGCGGTAGATCCAAAGACAAAACTCTTAGGGTCTAATACGTTTATGGCCTAAATTATTCTGAAAGTCAGCGTTAAAACGCTTTTATTTAACCAAGACATTTGCCTATACAGGACAGCTTTATGTGCCTCTTTTTAATAATGCCACGTAAATTGCAGCACTCTCCCTTACTGCCTAACGGGGCGCAACTTTTTACTGCAGCAGGGTCACCAAACTGTGTGATTTATCAACCAGCACAATTACGAGGTGCACAAATGGATAACTCTGCATCTTTTTAAACTCGTATCAATAGTTCACTCACTTCGGTTAAATATGACTAAAGTGTCCGGTTATATTCCTTCGCCTGAATTGTCTGCAAGTGGCAGCTCATAAAAAGTCAAACGGTGTCACTGACTGCTCATAAATGCTTTCAGAAACAAACCATTGCCACTATATGAATTGTCAGTCATAAATTTATCAAAAACCGTCTATTTTGCGTCGGTCTAGCCTTCTTTTACTGGATGGCACATTTCCTGCCAAATTCTTGGAAGCAGTGAAAGCGTCAAAGTGAAAGCACGATCATGCAAAGGAGAAGGAGGTGGTGGGAAGAGTGGTGGTGGCAGCGACGATGAGGATTAGGCTGGAGCTTTTTGTCACCTCAGCGCGTGCGCGACGTCGCCCTGGCTCATGCGCGCGTGCCCCATGTGAATGGGACTGGTCCACACGCGCTCGTCCGTGCTGCGATTGGCTCCGCCTCTCATCGTGGTCTCCACGTCTCGCGGGCTAAAATGAGGCCTACGACCAGACCCCGGGGCTACTACTAGTCAGGCTCAGCTAATACTCTTATAGACATACGCACTCGCACACCCAAAAGCACACCAAAAGCGACACGAGGGACGCCATCGGGAGGTGATGGTGAGTGAAGCAGCGTGCTGAGGTGCCAATCAATATGGCGGAGGTGGAAGCTACCACATCCTTGGAGTGGATGATGTCACCGGTGGCCGCGGTCGACGAAAATAGAACGATCGCAGTGTTTGAAGTCGCCCACTCTTGGGCACATGTCTACATCGTATCGATATTTCTTGGATTCCTTATAATTTGCATTATCTGTGGAAATGCTCTCGTCGTGCTGGCTGTTTTAACTGAACGTCATCTCAGGGTAGGCTCTTCTCATTAAAGTTTTTAAGTGTCAAGGTAACAAACATGATCGCCAACCTTTTATTCATAAAGCAAAGAAATCTATGATTGTTTTTTATAAATTTATGAAAAAAATACTGTCATTTACATAGGACATTCGATTTGTTACTTTCGTTAAGGAAATTTAAGGGACTGCTTCTAGATAATTAATGAATGACTAGTAGTCTAAAAATTTCTTTTAGCATTTTATCAGCTAAATGATTACTAAAGGTGAAGCAAATTGGTCCAAACGCAATTCGCGAATTCGTGAAGGCAAAAAGCAAATGCTGGAGCATTCTCCTTTCTTCAGTGGCTACAAGCGAGTTGAGTTTGACATTAATGGGGGTGGGGAATGGAAAATTGATATCAGTTTCAGACAAAATGATAATAGAACAAATACATGCACACCGGTTGAGTGAAAGACTACCTATAAAAAATTGTCTTCTAACAGACAATAATTTGTTGGTGAAGCACGCAGACTCCGCTTTGCTTAGACTGATAACCGCCAGCCATTCAACGTCTACCAACCCTTCACTAAAAATAGTTCCTTTAATAAAAAGAACTCAAACGAGCTCCAAGGAAAAATGCAATGATGCTCAATTTGCAGCAAATAACCAACTATGAAATTGCAGATTTTTTACCCTACAACTTCCCATCTATTTTCGGATCACCAAGCACCTATCGTTGTGTCGTTACCCTTTGAGTTTAGCAACAAATACTTGGACCTTCTTAGAGGAAACAGACATGGAAGTCCAAATAACTCAAAGTGCTGCAGGTTCTTAAAGAATTTGCAATTAAATTCTGCTATATAGAATTGCATGAATCCAATGAGGGGAAGCGGTTGCGTGCGAAAACCCGAGAGGAGAAACCGCAGGAATGATTAATGCATTATTCGTAACCTATTTTCGGAAAATTGAGCTCATGTAGAACACTTCTAGTTCTCATTTGCTCTTCCAAATTTCCATTTCTTTCTTGTGGACAAAATTTATATCAAAGAGAAAAAGAAGGTTTACCCAAAAATTGTTTTCCTACAGATGAAACTCTAGCCACATAGAGAAGACCGCTGCAATCATTTCGACTTTCCGATCTGAAAAGTCCTCTGATGGCACGGAGCTTTTTTAATGCCTCTTAACTGGGATAGCTCTAGGGTGGATATTTTCTGCAAATTTCTACAAGATAAGTAAAGTAACAAAGTGCCAGGCGAGAGGTGCACACTTGCAGTCTCTCTTCAGTAATTGGGCTGAGACGTGGGCTTAAACATGCCGTGAAAATTATCTTCTTTGCAAACAATTTTTCATACCCTTACTTAAAGCAAATGAAGCGATCAAGATTCCTGAAAGCAATTCAGTCCACTGGTTGGAAAAGGTTTTTTACTCGTTTGTGAAAGTACTTAGCAATGAAGTATTGACTAAAAGATGACAACCTGTCTCGACTAAGGTGGCTTGAGCTCAGGAGCGAAGTGGAGCAGTCGAGTGAAAATATATGAATGAAAAATACTCCATCGTTCAGGTAATTATACCCATGTAATTGGCGACTGCAAAAGTCACAGTATTTTGCTTGGGGAGTTTACTAATGAGAATCTTCCTTTATTCCTTCTTGCCATAATGGCCCGGGAATAAATAAACGTCGCTAAAAGGGAATAATTACTTAGGCAAAAAATGGAAATGTGGTGTAAAAAAGAAGTGGATATGGTACTTTGGGAAAATCACGAATTGTAAATGAAAGTGTAACGCGTTTTGTTCTCATTTAAGGCTCCCACTTAGAATTGAATGCAGTCTTAGTGTCAAAACCTCATTGTCACCTTAAATGCGGCACCAAAATCCACATACTCCTAATCGAAGTCCTTTTTAGCAGAATATCTCAAATCAATTACACAAAAGGAAGGAGACTCGAAAACTCAACAAAATCATGACACTGACACATAGAAACCGACATAAACACGAATTCACCAGTTTTTGCTTTGTAACTGCCTGTTGAAGACAATATGGAAGTAAATGAAAGGTGTGCTGGTTGTGCCAGAGGAGGAATGATTTTTACTGCATGTAGGCTGTTTTTGCAATTATCTTCTGTCACATCAATTAATCGGCACAGAATTCAGCATTTTAAATAATAATTAATTAGAATATGTTAAATAAGGTGATTAACTTCCCCTGATGATGCAAGCAAAGTTGCTTCTCTTGATCGTTCAACAATCATATTTGATTTCTATAAAGTACACTAGAATCGCTCAGCACCAAGAGGCTACACCGTGCAGAATTTTAGCTGTGCTGGCAACTTCATTCGTAATTCAATCTTCTGGTTCACAGGCCGCATAACAAGGGATTTCTTGCTTATTTTAAGGGGGCAGGTTTAAGAAGGCAAGTTGTTACAAACACAAAGGAAGTTGATTTCTACTTCGTAAGGGATGCAAATAAAAAATTTAAGATCTGTGCCGTATAATTTGTCAGTATTTTGCATTTGACTGTTGATTGGCAAGGAGACAATCAAGCGCGCGGCGATGCATGGATCCCCTAGCGCAGATCTTGCTTGGACCTGTCAAAAAACGCACCATCAGCTTATGTTACTAAAGGGCGAAAACTCATTCCTGCGCATTCTTGCGGAGAGTTAATTCCTTTATGTATCGAATGTAGCACTATGGGGCTGGCAAACATCCAATTTTTAATCAACAAAGTGTGCAATTGTAGACACAGACGACTGAGAAAACAATGTTTTACTGAACATTTATAGAGGTCAAATGGTTGCAAAATGATTTTAAGGTATTTGTCATTTCTCTCAATGACATAAAATAATTTATTTCGTGATAATTGGGGGAACAGCATCCACCGTTATTTGTTAAGGATCAACTTATGTGTAAACCTTATGATACCTCAAAGATGAAAAATGGTTAAAACAAAATAAACTACTAGCATTGTAATGAACAACTAAGTGCTGCACTTACTGTATTTTAGGTCGTATCAAACTACCTTATTCTCAGTCTGGCAATGGCTGATCTCCTCGTTGCGGTCGTTGTCATGCCTCTCAGTCTTGTGCATGAAGTCTCCAAGGTGTGGTGGCTTGGTGAGTCCATTGTACGTATTTTGACCCTCCAAACTCGACCACCTCGCCCCTCCACCTACGCTCCCAATAAATTAGTCGAGCACTCACAGTTGGAAATTGTCAAAGTTTATCGAGTTTTATTCAACGAAATTGTGGACTTTATTATACTCTTAAGAAAGAGTTAGTTACCATCAGTTGGCAAAAATCTAGTAAATCAGATATGAAATCTAAAGATGTAACCAATGTTTATTGAAAATTTTTCTCTATGCTAGAAAATCCGGTGTTTTTGATAAATCCTGTAACTGATACCGCTAGTACCCAGCATTTAATGGATAAACAAACCATTGCAAGTATAAAAATTCCGTGTTCTTTTCTTTCGAGGTTCCATGGGAGCATCACCTATTTGTCCTTGGCTTAAAAAAGTTACAAATTTTTTTTGTAAATTCCATTTAACAACCAGGTTGATTCGTTTCATTGGATAAGCTACTCATGCAGTACATTTGAAAAGAAACGCAGAGGCGAAACATGATTGACGTCCAACAAATACCATTTGCAAATCGTTGTGCAGTTATGTCGCCAACCCTCTTTAAAAATCCAAGTGATGAGGAAGCAGGAATTGTAGTTCGTCAGAAATATGTCCGCCTGCAAAGAGCTTTTTTTTCCTTAATTCCAGGCTGGGTGTGTAGACAGTTTTTGCGATTCTTCATGTTACTAGACGGACATGCAAGAAGTGATCCGTTAATTAGACTGACGCCTGGCCATATGCCCTCTTGGTCGTAAAAGTTGTTTTACTACATTGTTTTACAATTAATTAACTTGCAATCTAGGCTATTGGCAGTGAAGTCACAGATTAACTAATAGGTATTACCCCGAGAAATGTTATTTTTCCACTAATCTTTTAGTTATTTGAGTAGCCATACAAAGTAAGAAATGCTACCAGATTAGCCCAATCATTAGAGTGCACAACTCATTATTCCTTCCTAAAAAGGTAAAGAATATAATTCCTTCTTAGGAATCGTAAATACTGATGAGAGTTGGGCGAAATAGCACTCCGCTATACAAGCTAATTTTCCCTATTATTTCCTTTCACCATGTAGCTGCACATACAAAGAGATATTTTAAAGGGGGAAGGTGCTGATAAGAGTAGGGTGTCCAAGTTCTTTAAACACAGGAAATGAGTAGTCAACGAATGCTCGCTGATGACACATTTCCCGCCAGAGACAAATATTGCGTTGGGCCCAGTCGTCTTATATTGCTTCCTATTTTAATTCCTTGTTAGCGTTCGCCTATTTTTTAAAATAACTTAACAGTATGTTTTAGTCATTTACTTGGTGTAGTATTGCGGTGGTTCCGTCCTATGCCTGACTCTATTTCAAAGCTGTGAAAAATCCCTAGGCCACTTTTTTACTCTCAAGAGGATTCAGCAAGATACCTCCGAAATTCACCGGTAACGGCAAACAAAAGCGTTGATTTCCTTTACGTTAGAAGTGATTTTTCACTTGTACCACTTTTATGTACGGGCCAGTGTGTAAGACTGCGTACTTACCGCGACCAATGTTTGCGAACTGAACGGCCACTTTGGGATGAAATCCCAGTAACTTTCATGATAACATTCAAAGAGAAGTTGGTGGATAGTGCATGGACATATTAATGTGGAGTTAAATTGAAGTGTTATTGAGAAATGCAAATAAATCGCTCAGAATTGTGGTGGGGTTAAGGTTGCTTCGCCCTAATGAATCAGTGACGCAAAACTCAACATTTTACGAGAACCGAAACCAATCTTTGTTGTTAGAACGACGTTTAATTCAGATTTAAACTTCTTTTTGCCGATTTTGAAAGCAAACCCACTTTAATAAGGGTGCTCATATTTCACGATTGCGGTTATTTTTTGGCTGTTTTGAAAAGCTGCTAGACGATTTCTCAAAATGAGGCACGCACGTTATAAATAATACAACGTTATTTATTTTTCGTCAAAAACACGCTCAGAGGGGATTACTGCATAACAACCTAGTTCAGGCTTGTTTTTCTTAAATAATGAAATATTTAAGGATAGGCATTAGACGTCTGTTGGATTCGGTGACACTTTGGATTAACTGCATTCATCCAAATATTAAGTCGGAGAAAACCAAAGAAATGTTTCCGATTATTTGCAACTTCCATGCGGACTGCTCCCCTTTGGAGACTCACATAAGTTCAAGTGTTATAGAGCTACTTCAATCAGCATATCCAAACAAATAAAACATGGTAGAAAACGCACTTGAGTAACTTACTGACAAATTTAAGTCGCCAGGACTAGTAATTGTAACTTTAGTGTTCACATATTTAAACATTAAAGAAGGACTTCTTCTACTTTTTGGGGGAAACTCTAACTATGTGCAGTATTCGAGCCACTAAGTTACATGAAACGTCGCTTCCTGCTTCCTGAGGATTCGAGAGTTAACAATACCTCTTTAATTGAATATACAGACACATTCATATTTCGCCCAGAAACCCGACAGTCTAACTAGTACTCATGTCGCGTTTTGAATGAATAAACCTTAAAGATCTTTCAAAATATGCAGAAAGACCTTTCAGTTCACGTAGAAACAAGCCTCTTTAAGAGGGTGAGAGGTTTTGTTGCTTAACGTTGGCGGAAGGGGTGGTTAGCCTCCTGGGTCTCAAAAATGGTTCAAGTGTAACACTGTGCATCTTCGGCATTCGCCTTCAACACCAAACTAGGAGCGGAGCGTTGTCAAAAGATGATTGATCTCAATGACTGTTTACTATCACTCCAGTCTTCATTTGGCAAAGGCAGCGCCGAAATTAATGACCTTATTGCAGGAACTTTTAAATCCCCTTGTCTACCCCTGAGTTTGGAATAGTCTTCATATTTCTAGCTCAACCCTCCTTAAGTGTAGCAAAACGCATTTCTAATCCCTTTTTTTCTTATTTATCTTTCCGCATTGTTTTCAGCTTTTGAACAAACTCAATCTGACGCCAAAGCCTGTAAAGTATCTGTCAGACGTCAAAATTAGCGCTTGACGTGTAATTTAAGTGCTTATAACAAACCAAATACATTTAATTGCAATGGAAAGATTAGCCATGTCAAATCGTACGTGGCTGGGAAAAAACATTAGAGTAGACGTATCGAATCCTGATTTTTGCAAGTTGTACACCATTTGAGAAAAGAAATTTTTTCCGATCTAATATTTACCACTTTAGTTGTTTTATCCACAGTTCTTTTAATAGCCTCTTGCGGGGTTTGTTGATCCCTCTCCTCCGTCTAACACTTCCAGATTTTGCCTCTTACAGTGGCGAAATTTGTTAAAATGATGTACATATTTCAGTACACCTTAGAAACATGAGGATAAAATTACTTTGGCTGCTGTGTTTAGGGAAAAATGAATTTAATGATAGTTCATTTCATATTTTGCTGCAAGATAAAACGGGAATCATCCTAGGAGTCTGTTTTATAACTGCCGGTCAATTTCAAATGAGCTATAGCTAGAAATTGTCCTTTGTTTCAAATCCATTTTTGCATTATCATTTTGTGGCAAGGTTATGGTAGAATGCTTTCAAAGAAAATAGTAAATAGGAAGCTTTCGCGCACTATTACTAACCCCTGCGAAGAATAAAGACCCTAATTCAGCTTGTTTTATAACGTAGGGCTAGCACTTTGCGATCTGTGGATATGCACGGATGTGCTCTTGTGTACAGTCTCCACCCTCCACCTGTGTGCCATTGCAATAGAACGCTGTCTAGCGGTGAGCAGCCTCGCCTATCTGCGACACCGCTCGGCCACCTTCGTGCTAATCATGGTGAGCATTTGCTGGATCCTCGCCACCATGGTCAGTCTACCTGCGCGCTTTCACGCCAGGCGCCAGCTCGAAATCCCCAACGTTGTTTACGAGGGCATTTGCGAGATCAACATGGGAGAGGGCTACACGATCTACTCCAACCTACTCGCTTTCGATTTGCCTATGGTCTTCATCGTCCTAATGTATGCTCGCATCTACTTCACTGCTCGTCGTCATATTAGGAAGAAACATTTTGTCAAATACCAAACCAATTCGACCACCATAAAGGGCAACAGTTATCAGTCGGCTACCTCTGCTGAAAATCCGGAAAGCCACCGTTATTGCTGTTACTGCTGTGGCTACGTCATGGAGACAAGATTTCACAAGGGCAGGACAATGTTCAACGTGGATTCTACCCAGTGCTCAGGATTCCAATGTTCTAGCTCCTCCGATAAAAGGATGGTAGCCACGGACCCCCCTGAAACCGTTGTTGCAGCAGCGGTGACGGCCATGCGTATGGCTGCGACCATGATTAGCACCACAAAGGAACCCGGGTGGGGGACCTACGAATCCGAAAGCTCAGACAGTGAGGGGACATTTAATTTGATCTCCTTTAACTCTTTAAAGAATCCAAATTATGATGATGAGTCCCAATTCTATGCAAGTAGGCAAATGAATTGCCAGCCCTTGACATATGATATTCTGCGCAGTCTGCAGAAGCAAAAAGAGCTGGGTTCTAACCGAGAAGTAATAGCATCTCCATCGGGTAAAGAACTGGTGCGTGAGCTTTCTAGCTACACAAATTGTTCCTCCATTCTGTATGCAGATGAAAATTCCAAACCCAATTCCCTTTCCTCTAGTATGTACTCCTCAATGATACACACCTCCGACTCGAGGGAGGTAGAGAACGGAAACACTACTGAAGAGCCTCAACTACGCAACTTTGTTCCTCTGTGCATTTACTACAAAAAACAGAGACAACAACGTTGGTTAGCACAAGGAAGGATTTTTAATAAGAAGGCTAGTGAAGTTATGAAGAATTTGTCGGTAAACGAGTCAGATTCAGGTATAAAGCCCGAGGAGGAGCGCTACCTGCGAGAGCGTCTAGAGCAAAGGCGCGAACGAAAAACGGTGCGAACATTGGCTATAATTACAGGTTGCTTTGTCCTTTGCTGGCTCCCCTTCAACATTCATGCGCTGCTATCACCATTCTTTGGACGAATTCATCCAATTGGTGTCTCAGTGCTACTCTGGCTAGGATACCTTAATTCCCTCCTAAACCCCATCATTTACACCATCTTTTCAAAGGATTTTCGCAGTGCCTTCCGAAGAATTATTTGCCAAGGTCCGCGGTTAAAGTGTTTCCGCTGAGCAACCTTGTCCCCACAACTCTGTCACTGTCCCTCCTTCTCCTCCTTTTCTTGATTCTAAAACTTGGGCAAATGTGCGCTGGAGCTCGTGAATCCCTGGTTGAAGAAAATTGACTGCAACGGTGACTTTAATCCTTCCTTATCTCCATGTTTTACTCATGCATAAACCATCTTTTTTGTAAACCAGAGAGAGCCCAATTGTGCTATATTTGATCAATTTTGAGATCCGTGGTTATTTTATCAATAAAACTACCAAAATGT
The DNA here is from genome assembly GCF_000524195.1 of Echinococcus granulosus. NCBI lineage: Eukaryota > Metazoa > Platyhelminthes > Cestoda > Cyclophyllidea > Taeniidae > Echinococcus > Echinococcus granulosus. The sequence continues at coordinate 71,636 of NW_020170437.1, forward strand.
ATTTTCTTTTTTCCTGTAAGACCTTTTGGATTATTCCTGGATTGAGGATAATTTCCTACGAATGTGCCACCTCTTTCCTTACTTTGAATAGCGTTTTACCATTGCTTTTGCCCTTTTCAATCAGAGATGACTTAACGATTGTCCACTAATCTATCGCAAATAAATGTGTTTCCACAAAATTAATGAATTGTGATTTCGGACTTGTGCATTAAATGAAGGTAAAAGTGAGGTAAGGTAATTTGGAAAAACATACGAATGGACCCCACCTATGTTTGAATTGTCGGTAAAGCGGGAGGAAATATCATAAAAAAGCGTGGACTTACAGAACAGCAAATATCGGCCCATTGCTCTCAGTCAGTCCTGTCCCCGGGGTTTTAGCAAGTCGTTCGCAGAGCTTCGTCAGTGAAATAATCCCCGTGGGACCTCATCCTACAGCCAAAAGGCAATGCAATGGCAGCTGTCGACCAAGTCCTGATCGACGGCATCATAAGCAAAATGCAAAGGTGCACAATTATACTAAAGCATTTAAAATGTCTAAAAGTGGTGTGTTTTAAAGTCAAAATACTCCTCTCGTTAGCACTAGAATAAAAGCGGTCCCTGACACCAAATCCAGTAGAAATCCGTAATACATTCATTTTTTTCACCTTTGATAAACGCCTTTTTATCCTTAAAACAATAATCTTAATAATTGTTCCGAAATTTTTTTACAGAACAGATATTGCAAATGTTTCCGGCTCAGTAAAAATTAACATTAGAATGCTAAGCGGTCATGAAAGTGTATTTTAAGGCGACAGCGAATAAAATCAGGAGGTCTCGGTTGAAATGCAGGAGTCCGAGAGGTGAAGAAATCGAGTTGTGCGCCTTAGCAATGATTTTCACCGTAGAACATACCTGACCTTATTCACTTCCGACAATTTGAGAATGTGGTCAAAATAATGCGTAAAGGGCCAACAAAGACGTGACCTTCAATGCCCTCCGAAAAGGTGACACACGATTCAAATCCCCAAGTTGCAATCCAATCCAAACCATCTTTAAGCATTTTGGTGTGAGATATAAAAGCCAAAAATTAATTTGTAGGTACTGGGATTCACGAAATTATTAACGCATAATTTTTTCGCCCTTAACATGCTGCTATACACGGAAAAGGGAAGTTATGGCAATTATAACTCCAAATTTTGCACGAATAGCATTTTTTAATGGCTTCTCCATGAATGGTCCGATAGGCACGGTTTTGAACGCACCCAATTCTTTTAACAAAACAGCATTCCACGACGCCCGCTTTTCTTACGCTAACATTTTCGCTTTAGTCTGCTATTTTAGGCTAACTGAAGATATAGGGAAAGTGTAAAAATTGACCAAATCATGCACGGAAGATTGGAAAACAGGGTTTATCATTGTGATCATTATGGCTGTAGATTTCACTAAAGTAGACCATGTAGATACAAATGAATGGAGTCAGCTGCTGTTACTACTACCTCCATGATTTCTGACGAATTCAACCCCCCGGTGTTGTGCTCATAGTGCCTGCCGGATTCACAAGCGGAAAAAAGGAAGCATCTGGGGCACCCGGGCTACCTTAAACGAAAAATTCACTAGCAGTTGGGTAAGAAGATAACAGTTTTCCTTTTCTCATACCTTGAGTTAAAAAAGCGATGTGACTTGATTGGATTAACTGAGGCAATACCCATCACCCGAGAATTGTATAATTACACATTATTTGGTAAAAATATAAAACTGTATAAATATAGATTCATTTTGAATGGGATAACAAACTCATTTGGTTATCATTTTGCACAGCATTTTTTTTCTCGGGATTACTATAATTGAAGCTTTTTTAGACTGAAGTGAAATTCTGTTTGGTTTTGGAATGGATTTGGGAGCCACCAAGGCTGCATGCACTTCATGTGGCTGGTGTCAGCAGCACTCTCTTTACCCCCAAAGGTTTCAAACGCATTGTCCAACAGGTACGGGGTTTACTCAAAAACGAGTAGAAAGCCGTCTTTTTCTGAACGGTGCTACAGGGCTTTCGAATTCCTACAAAATTATAACCTTTCAAAAGCTGTACATAAGCACACAAGCCTTATAAAGTGTCCTAGTATCTTTTTTAGTTGAATAGGATGTTATTAGTATTTACACCATTAAATATGCTACACATAAGGGGTTCTGTTGGAGTAGCTAAAATTGCAGCAAAAGTCATCGAGGTTACGTTCCTATCAGCCAAGGAAGGTTAAATCAAAAGAGGTCCTCCAAGTCTTATTTTGGCATTTATGGGTCTTTAAAGGAAATAGAAGAATAATTACCTATAAAAACAGCCAATGTTTTAGTTTATTACATTTGTTGGAAAGATAAAACAGTTAGTTCTGATGGCATTTTTTTTGCCTCTCTCTATTCACATCTGTTCAAAAAGAGTTGATCCACCTGGCTAGCACCAATAAAAATATTTTTTTCGAAGGCCTACCAACTTTTAAGTAGGCTACAGTTAGTTGTAGGGTCGAATAAACGCTTAATTTTTCGACACTTTCATTACAGACTACCCTAGGTGTTATCAAAAATACCATTTTTAGGTGCTTGTCTTCAAAAAATAGAACAAATAGTTAGTTGACAGGGAGGCATTCTATATACTGAATCTTAAAATTGGTAAGAATAAATCACATCTTGTTCAGTCCCTTAAAATGACTCTGTACCTCCATAAGACATGTCTGTATTAGAGTGTACAGTCGCTTTGTCGATTAGGTGATTCATTATCTTGCCAATTTTTCTATTCAAATGAAATGCATAAACAAAATTGCAACGAGCGTCACATTCTAAGGTCCGACTCCCAGGGATGCCGTTACTTGTGTCCGCGAAAGTCCTGTGCCTTCCTTCGCCTTCAGAGCTGATCATGTTAACTCCACCAGACCGTATAAAAATCATTTTAATTTGCATTTTGAATTATGCTTCAAATACAGAAAAGCAGTGCTCGCATTTACAGTGATAACTTAATACCACTCAATTCTGCTTTACCTTCAAGCCGTATGCCCGTATGTCTTCCCAAAGACCAAAAGCTAGTTTAAAAAGAACAAAAATATCCAAAATTTCGTTTGGTATGAAAAACAGTGTCACAAATCGAACTCTTTGCTGGAAAAGGCACTCTGTTACCTTACGGAAGAGCAGACTGGAGCTTCTCTTTTAAAAGGTATGGGCAAATTATTTATACCTTAATTGGTCATATTTGTCTGATTCACTTGCTTACCTAGAAACCCTGTCACTCGAAGTGGAAGGAGCTGACGCTGGTTGGGTCGAAATGTTTGCGTTCTGACTCATATAACTTTGAATGGGAGAAGAGAGTCGTTGAAGCTCAACTTTTGTTTAAAGCATGGACCATCTCAGGAAGCGAGATTTCGCTTAACCATAACCTTGATATTTTGTGCATTTAGAGGTATCAGCGGTGATTGCCGCTGGGATGGTCTGGGGGAGTTTAGTTAGAAAATCAGAAATTCGAACAAATTAACTTAATGCCTCCAAGTTTTACTAATTGTCTGTTTGAGGTCGAATTCCAAAATCCCGCATCAATGTATTATTGCCAAAAACCCAATTTTTTCAGACTTTTCAACTTTTATATGGTTTCTAAAAAATACTGGGAAATAATCGAAGAGGCAGAAAAAGGCTCAACTTCACTGGTCTTGGTAAAGTTGTAAAATGTCAATTGTTTGTTTAGCTCCCGGTTTTGCTAGCAGGCCACTTAGGGACTTCGCTAATGCACCATTATTTTTATTATCAATATTTTATTGTTGGAAAATAGACACCAAAGAGAAGCAGTAGACGCGCATAAGGTATGGCTATAATCACCTTTGGTAATGTGGAATCATGCTAGACAACTAAGAGATTTGGGCTTATCCGATCCCCTACCTTCTTAGTTGTTAAAATGAAACATTGGGGAACAATACCTACGAGCAACTATTGTTAAAATCGTGATAACTTTTTTTGCATTTTCAATTCACTTAATGGGTTTTAGCGATCCAACTTACCGAAATGTTTTCCATTTAAGTTTATCCTGAAAAGTCAAATTGAGTGGGTTCTACATACCCAGGCTCGATTTATTTATCACCTACTTCTTTTTTGCTCATTTCAGCAACTCTTTTTTATACCTGATGGGATTTAGTTAAGCCTTATTCTTAATGAACACAATTTTGGGGGATCAAATCACTAATCCTTGCAATTACCACATTTAAGCAGTTTATGGCTTTCGATTGGCAGTAAGTAGGCCTTGCCAATTGGCCGCCACACTTTGCCCATCTACTTGCCACGGTTTGCATTAAATTTTTTTATCAAACACATAAAAAAGCACTAATAGCCTCATGATTATTATGAAAACGGCTTGGAGTCTGGACTTTAACGCCTTTTCATGTGCTTCTGACTCCCCAAAGAAAGATTTAAAAAATACTTCAAAATCAGCAGTCCCTTAAAGAGATCATTCTGACAAGTTAACCTGCAACGCTTTAATAGCTTGTTCAACTCTCATTTTTTCTAACGGCCCTCTTAGGCCTGTTCCAGCGTATGTTCACCGAACAACTTGGCATCCGCATCATGCCAGAGACCCCAGGCCCTATTGTATACTGAATGTATATACTCTACCCTAGTATTATGCCTTCATTCGTCTTTGGGGAAGGCTCGAGACTCTACATAAACTACCTAATAAATTATTTTAACACCAGCATCAATTTACGTGCATAAAAACATGCACGTAAAAGAGACGCTGTTACCAGAATGAAAAATTGGATGAAGCTCTTCCTCTTTCACTTATTTATCCTCCCTGTTGTACAAAATGAAATGAAGTCGCTCCCATTACCTATGCTAGTTAAGTGGAGATGCTCTGGATTAAAGTAGAGGTGTAAGCGGATGGTATATTTTAATTACGTCATCCGCTGAGGTGTTCTGTGCACATACAACCTTCACTATCTACTCCTGTAAACCTCAATTCGGTGCAAGGTTAAATAAAATTGTAAATTTAAGTATGCAATATTTAGATATGTATGTACCTGTCCCATAAATTGACTAAGCCGTTTAGACATAATTAATGGGATTTTTGGATTCCTTTCACCAGAGCAAGTATTGCAATAGATTGTGTGGGCTTATGAAGTCATAAGCAGAAATATGCTTCGAGATGTCTTTCATTCTCCCAGTATATTCACATATTTGTGTGAAAACTCCGGATAAGTAATCTAATTTCTGTAACACGGATTGTTTACTTCCGTTGCAAGGAAAGAGGGAAAAAGTTTTAACACCCGTCCTTTACTGGCCTATGGTGTTCTCCTGCAGCAATTCTCCAACCAGCGTCCTCATTGTGTTTCTTCACGGTCCAGCTTCCACTTATTCATGCGTTTCAAAATTCACTCAAGATGCAATTAGTGGGACAAACTTTTTCCTGCCTAAAATAGCAATCCAAGGGTGCTTTTAGTCACGTTAAGGAAGCAAATCTACGCAGCAATTTTGCCACTTTTGACACAAGCGTGTTGGGATGGATATTACTTTGCCTTCATCATAGCAGCATCTCAATGGGTCTCTTATTTCCACCATTAAGATTTCAGTTTGACAATTCTTTTGGTACATATACTTCATTGGTATTAATAGTAAGGCCTCGTCTGTTTCTGCTTTTTTAATTAGAGCTAAATTCCACCTTAATCTATTTTCAGTGTTTGGAATGAAATTCTGATTTTGCATACGTCCTTCCTTCCCTACGTAAGCTTGTCCAGATTAACTCAATCTCCCTATGTGAGCATATAGAGGTCAAAATGTACCCTAACCTTTTTATTGCATCCATTTTTTTGTTCAACTCTCGATTTCGGTAACGGGCTGCTGAATGGTCTACTATTGTGACTTCGTCGGGTGGCCTAACCCCCTAGGCCACTTTGGTAGCCCCAAGCCCCATTGTAAGTCGACAGTACGTATTCTGCCATAGCATTATGTCTTCTTTCATCTTCAGAAAAGTTTCAAGGCACTGCATTTATGGCATCAGGAAGTAATTATGTTCTTAAAAGACATTTATACTGATTTTTCACTGCTGAATGATAGGCCTCATCTTGAAGGAAGAAGGGCATATGCTGCGGATGGGCGAATCTGTGACGATTTCCAATAGAAGAGCTGCAAATGTCATTTACCTTAGGTAACTGCCCCAGTTCAGAGGTCCGCAAGAAAGTTATTAACAAAGGAAGTGACATCAGCCTTATATATGTAAAAAATTTTATCACAGAGCTGTCTGCGGCACGTGTGTATGAAGATGTCGATGTAGTGGACACGCGACACCACCACCTCTCTACTAGCTGGATTGAACCCAGATAGATATGGCTAAGCAGCACTGGAGTGAAAACGAAGTGACTAGTAGAAATAGACGGTCTGGCCCTCAGGCTCTAAGTTCTACTGTATGCCGACAATAAATATTCTACTTCTTCTTCTTCCGTCTTCAGGAAAGTCTTAAAACGCTACACATTCTTCTTAACACACTGAATTATACAAATAAAAACAAATTTCTTCATTCATCTGTAATCATACCCAAAATCTAGGGGGGAAGTTAAACCCAATCAAAGACTACTTTTTCCTTTTTTTATTAAGTAGACAGAAGCTTTCACATCTGTGCGACCAATAACCCTTAAGTAGCACATTCGCACTTTGTAATCAAAGTTACTTGAGTTTCACAACACCAACAACTGTCAATCCCTTAACAATAAATGAGTGTTTAAAGTTAGTTTTGTGGTAAATATTGAATATTTGGCTTAACTTGAGTGAAAATAGTTCAGTAAAGTTCCACTTCTTAGTGGGGGCAGTTCTGAAGACTCGCCAGACGGAAGGGCGCTCTGCAATCGATTCGAGGCGTTTGAATCATGACGCTTGTCCTCCACTTTTCCCACTCATCCGACACTATCCCCTAACCCCATGTAACATCATATGAAGGAAGAGATTACTAATGAATCCAAACATTAATCTCATTGAGCAATTCAAAACTCACCATTCTCGTTCACGTTCCGCTTTCCCTATTCCACAGAAGCCGTCAATGATGAAGAGGGAAATCTGTGAACGCGGCCATTCTATTGATGGTATAGGGAAAAAGATGGGTTTTATCGAACCAGAAGGTGTTATCGTCAGTGGTAAGGAGTCCGGGCAGGAAGATACGGAGTTTAAAGGTAATCAGAAGATGTCGTTAACTGACATGTTGAACTCCGATATCAGTGTGACTGAGATGAAAAAATTTCAGCGAAACGTTATCTATGCTCTTAATCGACTCATGAAAGAAGCAGAAATGGAAAATGACAAGAATTTCCACCGACAAAATAGCCTTCCTGTGTAATAGAGAGGCTAACATAACTGTTCTAGTGGAATTCACCTGTAATATATGTATTTAAATGATCACATAGGAAATAAATTTGATGATGCTTAAACGCTAGTTGCTTCCCTTTATTGCATTTACCAGCCCCCTGTCTGGAAACTCATTTGTATGTATTTTTATATACTTCCTACTTATAAATGCTAATGGAATTTTCGTGCAGAATTACATCAATCGAATCTTTTCATGGTTTTGCTTCTCAGTCGTATCTGCACCAATCGTGCGTTTACCGTTCCCGTGAAGCAATGGGAAAATATGCTAATGTAGTATTGTCTTGTTTCATACATTGTGGCAGTTTCTCTAGTACCTTGATACTTGCCTGAAGATGAAAGAAGACATAGTACTCGGGCGGAATACGTATTATCGAACAACAGCAGGGAATGGGGCTACCGGAATGGCCCAGATGCCAGGTCCCCAGGCGGAGATAAAACGGCGATGGTCTCAGTGGACCGTTGCCAAACTCGAGAATTATACAATAAATTGAAGTACTTTATAGCCTTTCTCTCTCTTTGAGTGTCATCTCTGGTGCTCTTTTGAGTTAACCTCTAGCGTCGACCCTCACAACGTAAGAACAACAACCATAAGCCAAAGCCGGTGTCCATAAGATCGTTGTATAACGGAGGAGGTGCACTACTGAAACGTCACTGGTCCCTCTTGGCAACTCTACTGGATCTAGGGAGTCACTTTATATGGAAACTGTATTGGTGGATGAGGAAATATGCTGGTAATCACTCTCTTCCCTTGCTAGCTGTAGGAACACCTGGTTAAAACGAAAGTCATAAAAAGGAACCGGGTTTGACATAATTTTACATAATTAAAGTTTTACATTTACTTCTCCTTGCTATTATTTTTCCACTTCAGAGCTGGCCAGCCATTACCTATCTGGGCTCTATCCAGCTAGTAAGGAAGTGGAGGTATCATGTGCCTACACATCGACATCCTCATACAGGTGCGATCGACAGCTCCGTAACTGGCTTTTCTATATGGTATAAGGCTATTATCGCTTCAGTTGTGAGTAGTTTTTCTGCAAGCCAAGGGGCTGGGGTGGTTGCCTAAGGTAGCTGCTATTTTTAGACCTTCTGCTTGAAGTCTTCACATATTCTCTCACCCAGAGCATGTAAACTTTTTCCGTCACGCTAGGGTTTCTCACCCAGCAGTAGAAATAAGGATATCTGGGTCGGATTCGCTTTTCGCTGTTACCATTGTATGGCTCCAAGGTTTACCTAGAGGTGGAAGAGGAAGTAATACTCAAGCTGAAAATGTACTATCGACGTACAGTAGTTATTGGGGTCCAAGGGCCACGCTGTACTAAAGCGGAGGATTAAATAAATGATTAACGCATTGCTTGATTCTTATATCAAGCTTGATGGAAAGCCGGTCGATTTGCTCAAGTGCTCTGTTAACACTAAAAGACTTGGGTATATCTGCAGCTAGGAACTGGCCAGGCCCCGCACAATGGCAGGCAGTAGACTTGTTGTACTTGTTTGAAAACTTACGTAATTTTCACCTATTGTCCAAAGAGTTGCATAAAATTTGGTCGCTTAGTTTAAGCACTAGCCTGTCAGTAATATTTAAATCTTATCTTCTAGCATTTCATACACATTATAAACCCCTCCATATCCAAAAGACTCGTCTAAACCTTTAAGTAGGAGATATGCAGCAGTTTTTCTGGAACAATTTCACTGCGCCTTCGATGAGTTAGATAATTCTGGTCCCAGATCACAGGCAGGTAGTTCTTTGGGTCATCCTAAGACATCCCTTTAAAGCAGCAAACGACTTAAAATTCGGCCTCCAATAATACATACATTCATTAGGGAATTTTGTTAATACCTCTTAATCCCTATTCGGTTGGACAATCAACAGGTGCTGCTGCCACATGGTTTATGCACAATTTATGGCATTTCTAGAGTTATTTACCTTACCTTTACATACATACGTAGTACTGTAACTATTATTTTAACTCCCAGTTGTGGTAACGGGCCAGGTCATGCTAATAAACCCCAAGACCTTTTGTGGGTCGACAATACATGTTCTGCCCAAGTGCTGTGTCTCCTTTCGACTTCAGGAAAGTCTCAAGACCATGCACATACTTAGACATTATCACCCTCTTTTGGTTATTATATTAACCCCATTCTGATCTTATAAAAGAAAACCGTTATACTTACTTCCAGCAAGAAGGCTTCATTCACTCAAAAAAACTTATTTATGGTCCAGACGATTGCGGGCATCACAAATATGCATGAGCATCACCTGCGAATACGTTTTAATCCTCGAACTCCTGATTCCAGTCATTTTCGTACATTAAACTGAGTAGGTATTTCAAGTTTTAGTGAAACCTACTTTTCTTCTTTCAGTTTTATTCCAATTTGTGTCCCCAATTCCTTGTTGAAATCTCGTTCACTGGTAACCACAGATTGTGATGTTTTTAAACCACTGGCAAGACACTTTGATAAATTATTTAAAATTTATTGCTAAACATTGCTTCTGCTGACACCGTCACAATCAGGGCTGACTCTCCCAATGTTCTATTTCAAAGGGCACTGATTTGTCCTGAAAAATTCACGTCTTCAAGTTACGCAATCCATTCTCAAATATGATCTAGCTCTAAAGGGCTAGAAAAGGCCGTATCTTGGCGACAGTCTGGACAGATTGATTTGTTCCCTATTGAAATATCTGTTTTCATTAATGCCAACAGTGGCATCACCACCACAAATTAGGGGAAATACGATACAACAAAGGCATTTTAAAGCTCTGTTTTTCGAATCTTTAGGTATAGATATCATGGTCTTTCAGTGTGTACGTAGCTTTCTTTTAATGTGGCATCTCACTTATTTGGGTGTAAAATATCGACATACATGGAATTTTCATCTAAAATGAGGAATTTGAGTTCGAGGAGTAGAATTTTTTTGCAAGCTTTGGAGATATGTTTTTAATAAGGCAAGGGGTAATTTAGTGAGACTAAACTTCGTCGTTTTAACAATGCTCGAATTCGTTTTTTATCCCAAATTGTCTTTCTAAGCACAGCTACTTTAGGTCATTGGTGCGGCATTTCTTTGATAAGTAGATAGTTTGTGACTACCTGCAATCCGGCAAATATATCTGCTACTTCGCCAATAAATTTGTATTATATATACATATTTATATTTATATATTTTTCTTGCACGCAGGCGTAGCTGGCTTTTAACTTATCATTCGATTGTTATGTTTGCAAACGTTGCTTACAAAAAATGCTGAAGTAGGGAGGACTAAATTGTATTTTGATTACATGAAATGTGATCGTTTCCGTCCTTCACCCACGTAGGTATACAGCCACACATTTTGACTAGTTCACAAGGGATCAAATGTCCTTTCAGTTTTGTCTCCATTAAGATGATTCGCACAACCAGGCAAGTGTGCAACCGCCTAAGGGTGAATCTTTGTTCCTCTTATTCTCTATGTAAATCAGCCTCCGCGTCGGTCCAGACATGTACGCACAGTCTGATGATGACATCACAACGAAAAGTGTTGTTTATTTGCTTACTCTAAATCAAGAATTGTTTTCAAAAAATATTCTTAATGACGATTATTCTCAAATATACTTTTTATTGCGTGAAAGCATTTTCCTATTTTATCATTTCTCATCATTTCAAGCATAATATTTTACGTCTTCTGGGGCGGTATTCCCTTAGGCAGACGTCATATTTCACGCTAGAATATTTTCACAGTAAACTAAATATTAAACCCTTTTTTAAACGAAATAAATTTCATATGGATAACCAAGACATTCTGCAACGGAAACTCAGTAACGACATCTAGTTTTACTACATCAAGTTGCTACTTAGGTAATATTTAGTGGATTACTGTCGCTTGACAATAAGATGTTGATGCAGAACCATTGCGTTTGACAGATCAAGAAACTTAGATAAACGCATCTGGCGCACCAGATTTGGATACATAGCTGAAGGCTGACATCCGATTATCAGATCGGGCATCTGCTAGATGTCAGCTGAAAGCTAAATTTGAGTGAAAGCGACTTCTTATTCAGTTCTGACCAAACACCAAATGTCTTATCTCCTAATTTGTGACAAGCACGACATGGCTAAAGACCACTTTAATCGAAAGGCCTTCTAGCTTCCCGTATACTGGGTTTAACCATAAGAGGGAAGATGTTCGAATAAATTTGATCAAAATACAGTGATTTTCTAGACACTTTAAAGCTAAACCGATAATTTTATCTAAACAATGTCTTATTTATAGGATAAGGTTTACTCGAGACGCTGAATGTTACAGCATTTTGCTAAATTTTTTCCCAAATCCTACACCTCGTTTTATGCGGGTTCACCTCCAAGGTTTGAATGCAACGTTTCCGAAATAACAACACATCAGCGTCAAAACCTCGCACCTACAAGGCGTGTGATTGGTACCCTGCCTTTTATTTAGTCGAAGTTTTCATCTCGAAGACCACTTGTAGAGTTAGCTAGTCTATTTTACAAGCCTTTTTTGCCATTATGGATTATGATTGATATTTTACTCAACGTATAGTACAAATAACTGCTTTTCCGGTTGATGGTGTATGATTATAGGGGAAGTGGCTGGCTATTTTAATTGGACCAAAACACTCGGGTAATTATAACCTTACCCACAACTAATAAGCAGTTCGCTTGAGCTGTCATGAAAGATGCAGTTCAGTTGTCAAAACGTGAGTAAACCAATCGTGTTTATGGGTGTGGTTCCTGTTGGTTTGAAAACCAACTCATCATTTTGCCATTTGCCTAATAAAATCCCACAGTTACGGATGCAATATATCAGAAGAAAGGTGTTTGAAAACTAAAGTAACTAAATCATACCTCGCTTGCCGAGACAACACCTTCTCAGCACTGTATCAGCAGCATTTACCTCATGTTTTGCCTGCAAGCATTCTCCGATACTGGCGACATTAAACTAAGGCGTTAAAAGTGGTATTTGAACTGGGGTTGATTTCAGCCAATGTCCGTCATTTCTTAAACGTAACAGTTTAGATTATTTCCATAGATTTCTATGGAAATTGCTTTTGGAAACTTCGGGTTTTGTGGAAATAAAGGCAAGTGTCGAGTTCTTCTTCGAGAGGATCTAGAACAATTTCAGTTACCATAAATGGTTGTATAACCTCTGGAAAATTCTTATATTTATTTTAGACTAATATAGACTTAAAATGTGCTCATAAGATATATCAGCATCAATGGGAGCAACTGATTTGTCTTACCATGTAATTTTTGTTGACGATTTAGTGACATTACTGTAAGGCATGTTTGTTTGAATGTACTTTTTAGACGAGAAGCGATTAGTAAGTATGACCCTCGTGTCGGATCGGCACCACCGGTCCCCGAGAAGGAAACGTGCCCTGAACACACCTAAATCGTGATATCTGTACCCCTTCACCTATCGCCACCCCACAAGGCACATCCTTGTCCAACTTGTCAACTCACTCCAGGGGCTTGAAGGCAGAGGTGGGGAGTGGGAGGAAGGAGGAACACCAGTCCCATTGCATTATTGCAAAAAATATCAAAATGAATAGCTGTCTCTTTTTTAGGAAGTAAAGGCATGGTAAGTGTATGAAAGAGCAGGCAATAAATGTCACCTGTGGCAGCGCTTAAACATTTGAAGATTTCTTATTAAGGACGTTATTAAGAAATAAATGAAACCCTCCAGTTGATAGTGCGATAGCCCACATCTAGTGTTCTGGAATTATAAATTAAAATTTTTAGTAATTCACTAAAACTTTTGACTCAATGCTTACTTCACCGAAAGTTGGATCGGTTATATGCAATAATCACCGCCTTCTCTTCGTCATTGCGTTAAATTCCGGAAGATTTGTTTCCTCAGTGATTTGCCGAAATATCTGACCTGCCTGTAATGCTATTTTCGATACCTTTATCTCCGCAAGTAATCAAAATGTAGGAAACAAACAATTAGGTTGATTATCTTATCAGTCCTCATCATTTAGGGGATTTTATCAGGGAAACCCTAGAGTAGGTTCACCAACTCGCCTGCCTTCAATCATGAACCTCCATGGACCAGGTTGACTCCTCGAACCGTAGATGTAGGTGTCACACACCGAAAGGCAGGGTAAAAAACCAATCCAATCGTCAGCAAGCGCATTGCTCTTAGCGAGAAAGGAGGATGCATTAACGAAACTACGTCTGTAAAGTACGCAGTCGACAATTATAGGTGCATTTTTGTTTTAAAGACCTATAAGGCCAATGGTTTTAACGCGTAAAATGCAATAATATGCATTGGAAATGTTTTAATGTGAAAGGTAAATTCACCAGAATTATGACATTTTCATGTGGCGAGACTTAAATGCTCATTAAGTAGCTCTTAGATTGGTTTAGCCTATTTTATTTGCATTTAATATCTATGCATATTCTTCGCATAAATAAACTTACTGCATTTGGAATATTCAATTTTGCCAAGAATAATGTGCCTCAGGCATATTTCGAGGTCTTTTTGTAATGGGGTTTAGTCCCCCAGGTCCTCCCTAAAGCGATAATAATAAAATATCATAAAAAGCAATATCATAATGGGGGAATAGATTGCTAATAACCTATAGAAGAAGTGAGAGGCTACAAGCGGGACTGGAGGGCGTGGCTACCAGGACGACAGAAAACACGAAAGACTGTAGTGTTCATATAGTTAGAAGTACATTAAAATAAGTATCAGTACCCCACAAAAGGTATGAAACCACATCATGCATGGTAAACCCACATTGTAGGGTTAAGTTGTTTAAGAAAAACGAGCTGATCTATGACGCATTAACTCCTATGTAATGGATACCTATAGGTCCTATTCCAACACTGTGTCTGTGTCAATTGTGGATGGGTGCAGACTCACTAATGAATACACTCTAGCTGTAGAGATAAATTTATCTTTTAGCGCTCCACACTGTAAATGTTACTACAGGTCCATAAGGTTTCTTCAGTTGTGACGCAATAATTATGGGTGTTTCTCTGAACACTACAGTGACCCGATAGCTTGTCTGACTGTGTGTTTGACTACGCCAGTAGTTCAGTTTCCGCAGTTTCTGTTTCCGTTCTGCAGCACGGCTTTTAGACCCTACCAGTAGCCATCCAACTACTCTGTACGCCAATAATATATATTCTTCCACAGTAATTTGGTTTGGTGCGACTTCAGGGAAGACTTGGGAGGCTACCAATGCAACACTTAAGAAATACGCAGCATAGGAGGTTGGCGTGGTTTGACGTAGCTGGGGAATTTATGGTTGAAATTCTAAATTATAACTACGTATAATTATTATTTTCTTTTTATCACTACGGTTAATAAATTGATGGCCGTTTAACAATGTTTCGTAACATTTGCGCAAAACCAAAAATTGAGACAAAGTGGTTATGACTACGTTTCGGCAAATCGGGACCATCAGAAATAACTCACTTCCATTTAAGCTTTTTAAAAATAAAGGTCGTGTAATTGGCGATTTAAAACCAAATTTAGTACATCTGCATTAAAGTCCATTTTAGCTGTTTACGCCATTAAATTTGGTGCTTATTATCAAACCAAAGCGATACAATTATTTTGAAGAATCAAAGTTGAGGTGGTGCTGCAGTATCTATATAAACTGTGTAATTGCAAATCTGCTCCCAAAAACACGCAATTTGTTTAAATTGTTCAGCTTAAAGTTATAACAAGACCTAGCAATACCTCTGGGCAATCTTACACTTTAGGCATCACACATGCACCACCTTAGTCGCCCCTATTGCTTTATAATATGAAAAATTAAACCGCTCCTTACGGAAGAACCAATCGGTGCTCAGTTGGTTTGCTTGTGGGGTCGCATTGGGATGGTTCCAACTCTTCGAGTGTTTGCCTTCTCACTGGGAACGACACTCGTTTTTTACAAGTGTCATGGCTACCTTGGGACAGTGGTTTACGTATGTTTCTCATGAAAAAGCACTGCATTTAGTGTGAAGGCATAAGCATGGAACCCACCATCCAACATGGCGACTACCTCCTGGTAGAAAAGCTCTCTCTTTATCGGGGCCAAATAAAGAAGTTGCTTGACTCCTTACTTAATGTTATTTTTAGCGGAGACATTGTTGTTGCAAGGCAGCTCCGTGAGTCCGGTACCTGCTGCCACATCCTCAAGCGTGTACGGGCAACTGGTGGCGAAGCTGTAAATTACTGGAGCCCCAAATTGGCAAAATCTGTCACCGTATACGTAAGATGTGCTTGCCTCCACGGCACATCCAGTAGATCTTAGACGTGTCTTTTAATGCACAATCATGCGATTCGCTTCTGGCTTCCAATTTACTACCATTCTTGGTTATCGTTATTTTTTCTCCTACACCGCATAAGGTTCCTGAGGAACACGTTTGGCTGGAAGGTGACAATAAGCGACACTCCCTGGATTCCCGAACCTATGGGTCGGTCCCAATGGGGCACCTGGAGTATCGTGTCTTCTGTCGTTTGTGGCCACTCTCCTCCTTCGGCAGGTTCGACAAGAGAAATCACACAAGGTGAAATCCCACTCATCCGTACACCAAGTTTGATTTGCGGACCTACCGATCTCCTCGCTCGCCGGTGCTACTGCCCTTATTTTTCGTACCTTTGTGCAAATACATCAAGACTCACCAGTACATAAAGCTTTCTACCGTGGACTGAGTCCTGCCTACGTCGGTGATACGCACGGCTTCAAGGAATGATCTGGCAGTCGACACCTAAGACTCTCGTCTGAGGAGTTCCTATTCGGTCCCTCCAAGTTTTCCTAACTCGACTAACATTCCCACTGTTTTGTATCACAATTTTTGCCGTAGTCGTTAAAAGAGGAAACAGCGAAGGTGAATTAATGCGTGAAAAAGTTGGGCAGCAACGGTTCCAAGCCCCCCTTTAAAGTGGTGCAACCTAGTCAACGAGTTTGGAGGACGTATAAAGGCACGGAGACAAAGAAAGCGGGGTTTGTTTCCGATAAAAACATTGGTATTCTGAGCAGGAAGAGACGGATATTTCAAAGCACTGGTGTGTACATTACTAGGACCGTGAGATCCAAGAATTTAACGGAGTTCAGAAATGTCCGACGCGGTCTCGGGGAATGAGCCTCAGGTTTCCACCGTGCTTCAAAAAAACTTCACCTAGATCGGTTAGATGTTTGAGGGAATAAAGGAGTGTTTGCCGGTATTCGTTTTAGCTAAAGGCAAGTAAGCCGTCATGCAGGTTTTTTTTGTAGAGCTGGGCCACTTTAAGGCTAAACATCTAAACACAAACTGAAAGCAGGGAACGGGTGTTCAAGACAGGTGAGCGGACAGAAGACAAAAAACCTAGGCGATCGAGAGAAACGACATACCAGCATTCTGGTTGGGGTTTATTCCTATTCCATCGTCGGTAATTATGGCACTGGTTGCCGGTGGCACGTTAAACTAAAATAGTTACGACCATTATTAGCTGTGAATTAGTATGATCTGCTAGAGAATGGCAAGCTGCGTTTTCTCGTTTGTTCCTTCAATATAACCACATTAGAAGGTATGAAAGAAACAACTTAACAGCCTCAGTAATTTAACTGGTTTATTCCAGTGAGCGATACTAGACAATCCACGTGAGTAAGGCTGTATACCTTAAAAAGCGGAGCAAGGATGAGTCACTTTTTTAAAGGACCGATAATGTGGCATGAGGTCCGGTATTTTGTGACGATAAAGGGTCGAATACCGACAAGATGTTCACGATTAACACCATAAATCAAGATAAGGAAGTCATGTAATAACAAAACAATGTAATGCCCGAGTATTTGGATTGGAGAGGTTCAAAAGTTGCACAAGCGAGACAGATATAAGCAAGAAGGTAAAATCCCTGTATATAACGTCGTTGTCGATGTAAATTGCACATTCTCTGCATAAAGAGACTCACCTCTTCAGCAACGAATTTCAGTACTGCTGTAAATGGTGTCGAGTCGGGCACATCAAGACTAAAGAGATCTATATTTTGAATAAAACACATACATTTTGAATGGCAAGTTTGGGTCAGAAGTAAGGGTTATTTGGAACCGGACCTTCGACCTAAAATACGGACAAAAAGTAATCTCGGGGATCTCACGCACACAAGAGGGCAGCACACTCACATCGCGTTGCGTTTCTACACACCAAATCAATGTCAACACGTCAACCAACAATGACCTTGAAATGACCTACATAGCTCTTAAATAGGATTAACTGCGAATATTTCTCTTCCCGCATTTTGAAAGAAAAAGCGGCCAAGTCCACCTAGCCAGTATCAAACTTCCGCAATTAAGAATGTGTCACAAATGGCAGAAATACCAGAACAATCGAACCCTTCTTTCTCTTACGGTTTTTATGAAATGTCTCTACGCAGCTCTCTGATTCTCCACTTGAGCCATTTTAGGCTACGCAAACCTAAAAGAAATATGTAGGTGACCAGAAACCTATTGCTTAAAAGGGAGGAGCTACTTCATTTCTGCACACACCTTGGAGGTACAATGGTCACTCCGTAGTGCTCCGAGTCTTTCCTCTAGTCGTAAAAAGTTAAAACTTACACAACTCTCACGCGGAACAGATGAGAGGCTATTGGTATGGTTGGAAGGCTACAACGCCCTTGCGGAATTACTATTTGCGGGGACTAAAGCGTCTGCGTAATACTAGGCGGAGTTAAACAAACTTTGAAAGCATTACACCTTTTATATTTTGATTGTAACAGATCATTCCACAGATTTACCAAACTGTTAGACAGAAATAAAGATAATACGATGGATTCTCGTTGTAGAGAGGAAGCTACCTATTTGTAAAGGCAAGCGCTGTTGATTCACTGGAGATTGTCCCACAATACCAATTTTGTTCTTCTGCAGGCCAAATTGTATCGCGATAGAGCTTGTCAAATAAAAGTTTTTAAATGATGGATGATGTTCTAGAGTAAGCACATTCTGAATGTCAGTCGACTTTCTTCAAGCAGGAAAGTATTGCTAAGTAATTAAGTAGAGACATCCTGAGAGCCCATAGTTTTGGATGGAAGGTCATCCCACCAGAACGGTAATGCTACCAATAGAGACTCGCGATACGCACCTCTGTATACCAAATATCTTATTCATGCCAACCCACGTAGAATCCATTCGAGATTCCTTTTACTCTACCCCTAATAAGTTCTCGCAGCGTTCGAAGACGCTTCAGACTTAAAAACGATAATATCTCAAGACAGGTCGTAAAAGTACCCTAAATTGGTTGAGTTGCTGGAGTCAAAGCTAGGAGTACTGGTGGCCCAAGAACGATCAAGTCCTGGACATTTTTCATGTAAGTTCAAAATCATCATGGCATCTAGCTTTGCGTGGTTAAGCTCAAGTATTACCTTAGTTAAACTATTGTCATTCCTTATGACATAAATGATGAGGCTTTTTATAGAAGACGTTATTTCATTTCAATTAACTTTAAAATAGGCTGATCAGGAGATCTACACAAAGTACTCTTGTTTGTCACCTAGAAACTACTATTCAGTCTTTTTGCGTAGCATCAATGTTGATGGGCGCGAAAAAGTGGTAATTAATATTTGGAAATTACTAACAGTAGTTTTTTGCCCTTTTGTTCTTTTCCGTTTTCATATTTTTTAAACATTTGTTTGAATTAATATAACATTGCGGGTTACCACTACATCTGCTGCCTGGATGCACTTGGAGTCGAGTTTGATCGACATGACTGCACGTGGTCCGACCTGTCGTAGTCCTGGCAGCCAATCGAAACACACTACGCTCTGGATGACTCACTTATGACCAGAAGAGCGGTCATTACTCAGGCATAAGGCACCAGGTTACTCATAATCTAGTCTGTTTGTCAAACATGCCTTCCACGTTGCCATCGATACACGGTACACGAGATGCATAACTTCCAGGTAGACGACTTCCCGCCATGAGTTATTCGCTGTCTGATCTCATGCCTCTTGCCCATGTTTTGAGCCACTGGACGAAACTCCTATCGCCACTGCTGCAGTGATTGTCGCCGGCCTGTGAGATCGGATGCTCATCTGGTTGGGCGTAAGACAACACCAGACAAGTTGAATAAGCATAGTTTCCCACTTGGTTTTCTGCCGCTCCCAGGGCTCTGCCCTAGTTGTGCGCTTAAGCTAGTGAGCCTAAGTCGTTGCTGCTGAGTCAAACGACCTTACAAGTGACAGGTGCAACATTTTTTAGGAAACTATGCGAACTCAACGTTTTCGTGTGAAAAAAATGCCAAAACGAGAAAACTGGAAGAACCTTAACTAACCTGTCGGTGAGGCTTACAGAATTCCTCGATCATTTCCTAAAAATTTATTAGGCCAAACATGACAGACCACGGTTGTCTACCCTAGAAGCCCTACCTTCCTCGAGATGTATGGACACTTGTAGGAGCACCCATGCCATTGTTGTGGTGAGAACGCTTGCTCGATAGTTAAGTACATTGACGCATTCCGTTGTGCTGTATTTCGAGAGTTGAATAATTGATGGGGAGGAAAGAATGTTGGTTAGCAGACAAACAGGAATTGAGTGAGATTTAAGGAAGCCTAGGCAATGGGACCGATCTAAGAGGTTGTGCCAAGTCTCTCATGGATTCCGATCCCGGTTGGTGGTATGACCAGCGATACACTGCTTTGTGCGTTGTTTCTCAGCACAGTAAACACTTCGGAACGAAGAGGAGTACGAGCCGTTTCTCTGGAGGACTTTGAGTTAAATTAACAATCATCTCATAATCACATTTCTTACAAAATGCGGAATTTGGACAAAAAAAGGTGTTATCTGCTGACATTGTACTTGTGCCACTCGACAACCCATCGACTACCAGCCACTACTGTAGCTATATGTGCGATAAAATGGTCCAGCAATAGGCTTTATCACTATAGTTTGTATTAATTGTTCGTCTTACCATTAGCCTACTTGATTTCTATCCACTTTTGCGCTTAAATCACAACAGAGCAGCCCGACATGAGGACTGAATCTAAGCTTATTCATGCGATCCATCAACGCGCTTACCATCGCCGTCCGCAGCTGGAATCTTTTGATCTAAAGTGTGCGCGAATGTGTCTCCACTAGCGTCTATTTGGTCTGAAGCTCGCACATCGTCGATGTCTTGGTCCATCACAGGGAGGTGTGCAACAACTGACGTTGTCAATTTGAGGATTCCAAATCCCCATCCATTAATCAGTATCATCACCACCATTGCTGCCAACGGTGCTGGTCTCCTCTGCCGCTCTGCCACCTCACTCACCATTGGCACCAAAATTAAGTGAATTTCCGCGCTAACCCTTCTCCTCTTTCTGCCTTTGCTTTCGCTTTTAGCTTCTTACTCTGCCCAAAATCGACTTTACTCAGGACAAATAAATGAAGAGGTTATCGAAGAATTTGGGACTGGGCCTCTCAGGCAACTCTCGGCGTTATATAGTGAGGTCCCCAATATGACAAAGATGTGCCATTATGTGACCATCAGGAATAAATGCACAGTGGACACTTCCGTCTGCAATCTACCACATACAAAGGCAGCACAATCTGGGGATCAAATAAATGGTACCCAGGAAGTTTGCGCGATTAATGAACATTTCAATGCAAAAGCCAGTTCTTATTACGAGTCATTTTTTATGTAATGTGTAAAAGAAGTAAAAAAACAACAAATTTATAGTCTTGAAGGCGTAGCATATGTCACTCGTTAATATATGTGGCACTCATTCGCTTAGCAGTTTCCAAGTTGCTGTAGGTGCGAGCCAATTGTTGCAACACTTACGTTAAGTGCTACGCCCTGTTCTGCTAATCCCCAGTTATTTTGAACAAGAGCGACACGTGATTCCTCATAATATAGAATTGAAGATCTTCTTAAAAGTGATGCAGCATTGAATGCCCTTAAGCACACTGTCCAAACCACTTCTGATGACAAGAGATTCTGAATTTGCAAAGTGGACAGGAAAGGAGTTCAAAGGAAGAGTTAGCGGAGCGAACAGTAAACAACATGGCATCGATGGATTGACAAATACATACGTTAATACAAATTACAAGTCCTTGTCGTGCAATACGCCTTAGACAGCAAGAAAATTACGATCACCTAACATAGCCTAAGCAGCTTGGTGTGCGAACTTTGCTTGCTGATTTTAGTGACAAAACAGCATTGAGGAATGCCTAAAGCGACTCTTTTGTGACTGTGTACTCTCAATCAAAGAAGAAAATCATCAGTCCTTAATTTATTAAAAATGGCGATATGTTGGCCTAGTTGGCACGCTTGCTCTTCCATTCAGATCACCATTTCTACTAGTGAGATGAGTTTGGGTTGTGGTGGATGTCTGAAAGAGCTCGCCTCGAACGTTTTAGCAGTGGGGGCTCAGTGACTGCAATAAATCGCTAACTGGGTCTAATTTTAAACTTTTCGCTCTGACATGAGACTATGCTCACATTTTCCACTCATCTTCAACGAAATGCCGTAATTTCATTGGCCACTCTAAAAGGGTATCTCTGCCTTAATTATTAAACGTTTAAAGGAATCTTGTGAATAATTAAAGCATTTATTTGTGTACTTCAAGTATTGGCATTGGTCACTGTCGTGTGGCCACCGAATCACCCCCTCAGAACTCACTGCTTCGCCAAATGACTGCTCGCTGCCTTACAGCAATTTACCACCAACGCTATGAATGAAGATTTTTAAGAAATTTTTTGAACTTGTAAGAATAGTGTAGGCACCAAGATTCGAATGAACAAAGGGGTGGAGAATTGCCCACCCGATTTCGATGAGAGGAGTAACAATCTTGGAATTGATGGCATCAGCGACACTTTCACTGCAGTAATGGAGAATAGGGAAAATCTATCCAAGAAGTAGTAGCTAACGGCCAACAACTTTCGGGCTCTATTTATTCCAGGAGGGTATCTATGCCCGAATATTTCTAGTGGAAACGTTAGACACTATAGGAGGTCAGTTTAATCTTACCAGACGGAATATAAAACAGCTCTAAAACACCTCGACCTAGGTTACCTCAAATATTGATAACGAACACAATACATGTAAACAATGATGATTAAAAATATCATCAATTAGCTTGACCTTGCCCGTTAATTATTACACAGCACTTCCGTCCCACTAACACAAAAGTACTTGCGAGGAACGTCCATGAAGCGATGCGGGTTAAATTCCCACTACAAATAAACACTTGGATGACAACACTGAAGTGATTCGAAGACTACGAACAGACATGTTAATTGCAGAAACTTCAGATATAACCGGACCTGGAAATTTCGGTATCAGGTATGTTAATATAAGCCGTAAAGAGCGGATCGAAGTCTTTTATCAGTAATGAAATATCTTGAGCTACCTACCAATGTTCGCAAAACACATCCTTTCGTAACCCATCTCCAGTTCAAAATTCAATGCCACGGTTGATATTTTCTTTTAATGGTGAGGTGATGGAACAAACAAACCCGCTTTCGCAAAAGGCTTTCCAACCCTTCGGTAAGCAGTCAGTGTCTTTGCATGCAGGTTGTAAGAAATGGAGGAAGAGGGGGTAATGGGGAGCTGACTCGAGCTGTGAAGCTGTACAGAGGGATGATAGAGATGAAGGAAACACACCCGTGCATGCACAGGGAGACTGCGGCGAATAGACGGGAGAGAGAAAGAGGTCTCTCATGGAGGTGGGGCTGGCGAAGACTGGCTGACCAGACGACCCGAGCCTCTTCGGGTCGACCGACGGGCTCCCGACACTGCCGAGATGCTGTGCTTAAGTCGGCCCTGAGGATTGGACAAGTCAATAAGACGTGCAAATTAGATGGAACAGAGCCAAAGATAGCGGATTAACAGCAAGCGCTTTCTGGTGCATTCAGGTGAAATAGAAATGCTGGCTAATTTTACAGTTTCGGTGTGACTAGAGTAATCCACTCATACAGCAGTACCGTGTTGCCTCAGGCTTCGTGCCAGGCTGGAAATACGGTGAGACTATTGAGGTGGTAGTAACTTCAAGTGAAAAGGTAGCATGACCAACCAATTACTTAAACAACAAATAGAAATAAACAGTTTGAAAACAGCATGAATAATGAGTTGAAAAGGGACTAGACTGCACAGAACTGACAAGCAAATTTCATAAGCTGTCCTTGGCAAAGCATGAAAATTTGGGTTTGCTTGAAACCAGTCATTAATAGATAGAATACAAGATGGGTCAGCTTTCATGCCCTGCTCACTCGCTGGAAGTGTGACGCGCTCCAATGTGCGCATGAGATAGTCCAACCCGACGCTATGTGCAGGAGAGTCGTAAAGGTCTTGAAAACAACCTGGCACAGAAACCACCCTGGCAAGCCCCCATAGTAGTGTGCACATGGACACGCGTACGGGCACAAAGATGAAACACGAACGTTCCAAGTAAAAAGAGGAGTCAAACTCAGCGCTATTCAATCTTGCATTCCTCCTGATTTAAAGTCTTATTTACTGACGTAATACGTGAGTGTAATTTGAACACAATTTCCGCACCATACCCCTCTTGGCAGAAAAAAAGGTTCAGAAACACCTCTTAAGGCGGTGAAAATAGCAAATCACTCCTCCCGGAAAAAAAAACTTTTATTTCACCAATTTGACGCCCCGCGTACCCGTTTCCCTCAACAAGCACAATGATGAAGGCCTCATCGCAATAGCGCAGACATTAATATATGTGTGAAACATAACAATAGCGTTATGATAACTACATGGACTTTAAAAGGATGTGCCTTGAGAGATTTTATGTGCAAAGCCAAAGCACGCTCATTGTGACTTGATTAGATAGGTATTGCTATTTTGCAGTGATAGAAATCAATTTACATATCGTAGGGTTTATTTTAAATAAATGATGACAATTCAATACTCGCCTGACAAATGAGGTTATTAATACTTGGATTAATAGTTAAACCTAGTAAATTTACTGAAATAAATCTAATGAAATAAATCCTACAAGCAAAAAAGAGCCCCACATCCCTTTTGGTATTCTCTTTAATTATTCACACTTTCTACACGAAGCCATAAAACTAAACGCAGGAATGAAAAACAAAACACCGAGAAATAACCCAGAGGCCAGTGTGACTCAGAGGAATTACGACAGTATACAGGCTTCCCTCTTGCACAGAAAAGCAGTTAATCAAACCACGCGAAAGTGGAGGTACGAGAGCCCACAAGTCCAGATGGATTGGTGGCCTAGTTAACCTGATTAACATTTCCCAATGAGGTGTGATATTTAAAAAGTGATGGAAAGCGGTCATCAACGTTTCTTAAGAAGAATAGATTCTGCATGTGATTTGATAAGAAATTTAAACTGGAAAACAACTTTCTGTTAAAAAATCTATTTGTTCTATGGTTTTTCTTAGAAATAAATATTTAACCCCAATTTAAGCATTAAATGCCATCGAGGGGTTAAAGTTTTACGCAAGAAATAATGGCCATAACACCTTTGAAAAGGCACCATCATTTAGTGAATGGATGGAAAGCAAGCATGGCGTAAAATTCGACATGGTGAACACGCGGCGTCCAATGAAAGTTAAAAATTTTGACCAATCGGAGCAGAAAATACATCCAGATGGAGGGGATAATGTCGATCGAAATAACCGTCTGGCGTTCACATGTGTCGCTTCTGATGCGTTTCCCCCAAGCAATGACAAAGAGAATGCTTGCAATTACGTTGTATTTCGAATGATACAATGGAAAAGGTTAGTGTGCAAGTAAATGTGTTTGCTTACGTCTGCAAAAGTAAATAGCACGAGTGGTAAGAGGTTTACATTGCCAGATTAATAGCTTATAGACCAAATGCTAGTCTGTCCATGGGGACTCGAAAGTGGAAAGACATCGGCTTTCCCTTAGGTCAGCACGTGTCACGTTTATGCGTCTAAGGTCCGTACAACTAATGCAATGAGTCACCGATTAAACTTTTATCAGTTAAAATGTTGCAGCAGCGGTCGGGGGACATGGAAATGACCTGACTGAGGAATGGAGAAAAATCCTTACAAGAAAATATTTCCTTAGAATATGAATAGACAAAAAATACAAGGTTACCTGGAGGGTGAAAATAACCGTTGGTCAAAAGAATATCATTAGTTCATCTAGATCACAGCAGTTGACAAAAGACCCTTTATTTACCATAAAGCAAGTTATTCACGAACCAGAGGATGTTTGGAATCTGGGCAAAACGTATATGCCTTATACCAAACAATATCAAAATCGCAAGAGTACGTGTCGAATGCGTTAGAATATGGATGAAGCATTAATCATAATGCAATGAACTTATTAGCAAAATATGTCATCCAAGTTCACGAAATCTGGTTTAATGTTACATTGCATGCTAGGGTTTGGAGTAAGGGAAAGAAATGAACAGTGGGGAAAACAAATTAAGTACGAATGAAATAGACCACTAAGAAGGATACAGGTGTTCGCCTTTCTTCAAATAAGACTAGATACTATAGGAGGCAGGAAAAAAGATGACAGATAAAGCAGATCGGAGATCTCCAAGATCGGATAATTTATCATATAAGAGAAACGAATGTATCACTACTGCCATCAGAGGTACCAGGTCATTCAAAAGGTAAATGCATTAATGGAAGAAACTTTGCAACGAATTAGGAGGTACAGGGCACAATAGACTAGCACTTGTAACAGAATAAACTAGTCGTATAGTTTGCTGTTGAATTCGTTAAACGAGACAACTGACATCCGTCCTTTGCAAGCAGCCAGTCCCAGCATCTAGGTGTATTTTAGGAGAATGCGTACTTATTGTTAAAAAACATGTTTAATAAAGGTAATATTAACTTTCACTGTTTTTGACACTAGACTTTTCTCCGCAATTGCTGAGAAATTGCAATGCACGATAGACATCGGCATAAATGACAAGGCGGTTAACTATATGGGGTGCAAAGTAGATAAAATGCTTCTCCGGATAGATTTTGCGATGAATATAGTTAGATTTGGCAGACGTTAGTCGATATGGTTTTTTAGAATGCTGTGAAGAGATGCGAACCGCATGAGCGGAGGCGCTGATTTGACATGATCAACCAAGCTGAACTTGGGGAAGAAGTGCACGAAAAAAGGCACATCCGCCACACATCCAAAAGAAGATGTACACACACACACACACACACACATACACACACACAGCAGCAGTAGGCTGTACCAACAACAAAATACTGAGTGCACGTAAACAAATTACTCATGCAAATATACACATACGCAGACGAATACGTCCACAGCCAAATCGGAGATATGATCCCTTGGATCTTTACATGTTTGCGAATATGACAGGATGCTCCACTGCAGTAGACTCTTAAGAATCCCTCAGAACAGGCAAAGAGCAACACTTCCACTTTTCTGAGATGAGGCAGAGGGAGGAAAGAAACGAGTTTACGCACATCCAATGGGGCATTCCGAGTGCAAACACTTAGGAGTGTAGGAGGGTGTGTGTGGAGGTCGACGCAACACTTACCGAGCGTGCAGGATAATACGACAATCTGGTAAACGAAAATGCATTCTCGAATGAAACAGGAAAATTTTCGGCCCAATGATAAATTTATTAGAACAGGATAGTAATTATTTTGCAACCAGCTTTGCAACAGGAATCAGTTCACAAAGGACAGAATACATAACCTCCGTTCTGGATAAACTCATCTCAATAACAATACAGTTACGTGAATAGTATTTTTAAGAACATCAGCAGCTAAACCAAGTATTTCGTGTTAAATACGTTTGATATATTTCAAGCCAACCACAGAGTACCCGTACGTCTAACACGACTGCTGATACAGAGATAAGGGAATCCGAGGCATCATGATAATGACGAAGACCAACTCTGTGCTTTAGAATCTCAATGGATTGTGTACTGGATAGCATTCAATCCAGAAGGTGAGATGAGAGGAGATCCATCCAACGTCTCTAATCAGAGGCCAGAAAGTGAGCTTGAAATTTCCAAAGAAATAGAGAAAATAACGCAAGGGATCATTTAACAGAGGCGAGAGGTTATTAAGAAAGGGAGAGGAGTTCAGGGAAGAGGTAGCAGAGGGGTTTTAAACTGGCGCTGTCATTCACCGACAGTGGCGAATTTCTCACCGAGGCGAGTAAGCTAGCGCTGGGGCGGTGTTAGTGCCTTTACGTCTGTGCGTGTGCAGCAGCAGCAGCAGCAATGTGAATAAAAAAGGGGGGAGTTAGGGGAGTCATTCTTCACCTACGTAGACGGGTACATGTCTTCGCGGCCGCTGAAATGGAGGGTGAGGCTGCAAAGAAAAATGGAGGCTGGAGCGAGTTCATAATGTGAAAAAAAAGGAGGACACGGCAACTCCACTTGCAAGAAAAATTTCATGAAAGACAAATCACTTTGATCTGCCCTCGCCAATATGCGGTAAGGGATCACACTTGCATGTTAACCTATCCAAAGTGAGGTATGTAAAAAATCATGCGTTTTGATCCTGAAAAAAAAACGGGCACGACAAAAACATCACAAACTACCCACAAGAAATCGTTTAAAATGACGCGCACTTTGAGAATCAAAGGAACTGGAGGAGAAATTCGGATACATTAAGGAAATAATGAAATCTGGCAAAAGTTGATGAATAATGAAATGTATAGGGTTTAGCATTGAAACAGTGGAAGTGGTGCTGCTATAAAGACACGCAAATATCCCCGGAAAGGCTAGCCAGATAGTGAGGTCAGGTTTAGTTCGTGAAATTGGTACCGTCGGAGAGGTCATGCGGGTACAAAGTCATCAGCCAGATCATGCAAGCGAGATTTTGGATGCGGAATAACACCTAACAATTACCCGGCGACTGTGAAATTTGTTTCACTGTCCTCACCGCAGAACGCGGTGGGATGGGAGCAGGACAACGAGTCGTTGTCACAGATGGACTATCCGCAACAGGCTTTACATCGGCTCGCGAAGTACAAGAGTTCAGAGGCTCTGTATTCGAACGAAGGTAGTAGACGTGGGGTTTGGGCAGTTTTATCCCCTCCTTTAACAATGATAACAACATCGATAGATACTTTGCCATCCGTTTACCTTGATTTTCCGGCCAGGTAAGGGGAGATTAAGTCAAATAACGAGAAGAACTTACAGAATCTGAAGTGGATTTCCGGTGGTGGTCCCCCCTTGAGATATCCCCAGATTCAATGGCGTTGAATGAATCCGCATTTTGCGATTCCTCTTCTGTGAGTTCCGTTACGTTGTCGAGGGGAGCTAAAATAAATCATGGCAAAACAGTCAAGAGCTCGAAGCAAAAGTTGAGGCAGCTGATAACAACCATAGAAAGACATGATAAACTAAAGAATAAAGCGAATAGCTATGACCGGGACGACGATGTAGCAAACGAGTTAAATAGTCGAAGTCGCAGGCTTGTACGTAGACAAAGAAACGCCGAAAATCAATCTCGACTTTGTTGTCAAGAGCTGTGCCTGAACACAAGTCTATATGTTATCAAACTGATCGGTTGGCAGTGAATTAAAAAGCCTTGCATGATCCCATTGCAGTGGAAGGCTTTTTCTTCTTTGTATGTAATGAAGTTTAAAAAAATGACATCAGGGAGTTGAAGTGATTTGATGCCAATCACAAGTGCTGAGATGAAAGCAATCAGCATATGCTGATTCGTTTGGAGAACGAAATCATCACATTGAAAAGGGCGGCACAAAACGCCGAAAAAAATAACGCAGCAGACGATTGACGATAATAACACCTGGAAACTCAAATGCCGCCTTTCACCTTATATTAGAATGCTGTGTGGTACGTTTGGACTGTCTTTTCAAATGTACGTAAAATTGCGATAAACCATTCGCATTGATACAGGAATGTTGATTTATTACGATCGCCTAAGAAACAGAAGTATTTAACATACGATGGCTGCACAATAAATAGCACTCCAACGAAAGATGGGCATTGATCGACTCCCACTGTTCTAAACGAGTGAACAAACACAAGCGAACTCGAGAAAGAGCGTGGGGAAGGGGGTCATGTCCACACAAAAAGGGATTAATAAGCATAGAAACGAAGGCGTTTATACGAGAAGCCAACACGAGCAAACAGCACAGAATAAAATGTAAACTGTTCCTCTCAGTGCAGCAAGTGCCCCACCTGACATTAATCCAAAGCATACTAACCATAAAATACAAATGCACCAGAGTGGAAGACAGGGAAATGGAAGCAGCGATTATTGAAAAGCGCCTATAGAGCACGAGTGAACACACAACAGAAGATAAAATTGCTGCTCATGCATCCACGCATTAAAAAACCACAAAAATTGTCGCATAAATGATCACAGCATTGATGTTAGTGAACAGGTGATAGGGATCACGAGGTCCTGGTTACGGCAGACGGGACTACCGTAGATGTTCGCGGCGCAATAATACCAATAACGGTATCTCAACCAATAAGACCCAAGTGTCTATCACACAAATTACAAGTACCGTATTCAGTATTCCCAGTGAATTCACCATCGACTGAATCGGAAAAGTGATATCGCATTCCCATTGCCACCCATATCGGCCTCAAGTTTATAAGATTTGAAAATGAAGGTGGAGACATGCACGTCAAGTAGTATTTTGCAATATCTAACT